>NW_015163612.1:605531-617923 GCF_001447785.1 Gekko japonicus | reverse complement strand
AATGATGGTATAGTAGTGGCGGCTCCTACTCAAATGCCTGGCGGAAGAGCTCCGTCTTGCAGGCCCTGTGGAACTGTGCAAGGTCCCGCAGGGCCCGGATCTCCTCCGGGAGCTCGTTCCACCAGGTAGGAGCAGCCACCGAAAAGGCTCTGGCCCTGGTAGCAGCTAGCCTGGCCTCCTTGGGACCTGGCATAGCCAGGAGGTGTTGCGTCCCAGACCGTAGTGCTCGCGGGGGACCATATGGGGAAAGGCAGTCCCTTAGGTATGCTGGACCCCGGCCATTTAGGGCTTTAAAGGTAAGAACCAGCACTTTGAAGCGAATCCGGTACGCTATTGGCAGCCAGTGCAGCGCTTTCAGCACAGGCCAGATGTGGTCCCTTACTAGGAAGACCCATCAGCAGCCTGGCCGCAGCATTCTGCACCAGCTGCAGCTTCCGGATTTGCGACAGAGGCAGCCCCATGTAGAGAGCGTTGCAGTAGTCTAGCCTCAAGGTGACCGTCATGTGAATCACTGTGGCCAAGTCACTGAGGTCGAGGAAGGGAACCAACTGCCACACCAGCCGAAGATGGTAAAAAGCTGACTTGGCAGTGGCTGCCACCTGGGCCTCCATAGTTAGCAAGGAGTCCAGGAGCACTCCCAAACTCCTAACCTCCGGCACTGGCACCAGAGGCACCCCATTGAAGGTCGGGAGAGGGAGCCCCAACCCCAGACCACCCCGACTTAGGCCCAGGACCTCCGTCTTCACCGGGTTTAACTTCAGCCGACTCAGTCGGAGCCAACAAGCCGCGGCCTGCAACGCCCGGTGCAGATCTTCTGGACTAGAGCCTGACCAGCCACCCAACATCAGATAGAGCTGGGTGTCATCTGCGTATTGATGACACCCAAGCCCAAATCTCCGGGCAATCTGGGCAAGGGGGCGCATGTAGATGTTAAATAACATCGGGGACAGAACTGCCCCTTGAGGCACCCCACATTCAAGATGGTGTCTCCGGGACTGCTGTTCCCCTATCGCCCCCCTTTGTCCCCGACCATGGAGAAAAGAGCCAAGCCATTGAAGGGCGAGCCCCTGGATCCCAACGTCGGCAAGGCAGTGGGTCAGCAGCTGATGGTCGACCATATTGAATGTGGCTGACAGATCTAACAACAGCAGCGCTGCCACACCGCCTCAATCCAGATGCCGTCGGAGGTCGTCAGTAAGAGCGACCAGTACTGTTTCTGTCCCATGCCCCGGGCGGAAGCTGGAGTGGAAGGGATCTAGGATGGAAGCATCATCCAGAAAGCCCTGCAACTGTACCGCCTCCGCCTCCCAATGAGTTTGCCCAAATAGGGCAAATTGGACACCGGACGATAGTTAGCCAATTCGGCCAGGTCCAAAGAAGGTTTTTTCAGGAGAGGGCGGACCATCGCTTCCTTAAGTGCCTCTGGGAACTGTCCCTCCGAAAGGGACATGTTGACAGTCTCCCTGAGAGCACCTCGCAACCCCTCATGACCCGCTTTAATGAGCCAGGAGGGGCACGGATCAAGGTTGCATGTGGTTGGGCGCACCGATGCGAGCAATCTGTCAACTTCCTCCAGGCTGAGCAGGTCGAAGCACTCTAAACCGGGAACCGAAGACATGCAAGGGGCCTCGAGTTCGCTCACTGTCTCAACTGTGGCGGGGAGGTCGCGGCGGAGCGCCAAGACCTTATCTGCGAAATAGCTCACAAATGCCTCACAACCAATATCCAATTCCCTAGCATTTTGCCTGCCCTGTGGCAGAGCCGTTAATGACCGAATTGTTCTAAATAATTGGGCTGGACATGAGCTCGCAGATGCAATCCTGGTCGCATAGAAGCCTCTCTTTGCGTTCCTGACTGCCATCTCATAGGATCTAATAAATTTATTTATTTATTTATTTATTTCAATTTATAGCCCTCCCTCCCCACAAAAGCGGGCTCAGGGCGGGTCACAGACAGGCATACGCCCACACATAAAAACATTTTTAAAACCATTTAAAACATTATACAACATTATACAACATATAAACATCCTATAGGATGCTCTTGACGCAATGATCTTAGACTGGAGTAACACTGCATAGGATTGCACTGTAGATTGAGCCTGATGACAGCCATTCATGTGACTGCTGATTTAATTCCAAACATTGGTTGATTTGCCCAGCTGTCTGTGAACTGAAACTAACTACGTGACCTGCCAGCACTTAGTACACTATTATTGCAAGTAATAATTCAAGGGTTGCGTTTTTTTTTAATGGGCCATACTGGAAGTTCAGGACCTGATTTGGCAATCCATTTCATTTAAACTTGAATTAGAATTCAAGGAGGAGAATTGCAGCACAATCCTGAATTATACCCATCTAAGCCCATTGACTTCAATGTATTAAAAAGGTGTATTGTGCTGCTATAAGTTCAACATGGACAGTGACAATACATGCATGGCTCCTCCCGCAGAGTGCAGGGCATTGGACTAGATGACCTGCAAGGTCCCTTCTAATGCTATGATTCTATGTGGACCATTCTCCATGTCATCAGGTCAAATTACGTTCTCATTGTCCCTTGGCCACTTGAATCTATCCTAAGAAACGATCTGTACAGACAGAATTCACCATATAAGCTATAATCAATAAAAGTCTAGCAAATTTTCAAATAGCCTACCTTTCTTTATAATTTCAGGAATAATTTTCTTCTCATGGGTTAACTTCTTTTCTTCTTCCACTTCTAAGATAGCAATAAAAATGACAAATTGGTTTTGTATTTTAAGGAATTATAGTATGCAGCCAACATAGCAGAGGTTGTGTGTGCGCATGTGTGTGTATTAGCCAGAACAGAACAGAATAAATGATGCAAGATATATATGAAACTAAACCCTTTAAAAGAGTCAAATGGCAATCCACCATATAATTCATGTCAATGAAAATCTGGCAAATCCTATCAAATAGCTTACCTTTCTTTTTAATTCCAGGAATAATTTCCTTCTCATGGATTACCTTCTTTTTCTCTTCCACTTCTGAGACATGAATACAAATATGATAAATTGGTTTTGTATCTTATAGAATTATAGGAGGCAGCTGACTGGGCAGAGGCCCAAATCATGCAATTCTCCCCCTTCAAAATAGGGGACAAAAATCATCCAATTTGGTATCCTCTGCATATGAGGATTAGATAAAAGAAGGCATGACCACCTGTTCCTCCATGACTGGAACAGGGTAAATGACCCAGGAAATGTGTGAACTGGGTATTATGAAATATTCAAATGGCAATCAGCCACACAATTCATGTTCTTAAAACCTTCTAAATGCCATCAAATAGGCTACTTTTCCTTTTAATTTTCTTCTCATGGGTTACCTTCTTTTCCTCTTCCACTTGAAACATAAATACAAAGTCAGTCAATTTGTATCAGGAATTACAATAGTCAGTTGACTAACCCAATCACTGAAAAATTTTGCCTAAAAAAAGCAGGACAAAAATCACACACTTGACCATTAAAAGACATGGCTATCTGTAACATGTTACATTAGGAAAGGGATTGAAGGGAATATCATCACCTATTCATTTACCACCAGAACAGAATCACTTGCCTGGATCAGTTCTAAAAGGGGCCTTAGAAAATATTCAGATGAAAAATGAGTCCCTGAGGCTGTTCCATATGAAGGGCAATCCATGACTTGCACCTTATGTTACATCAGTATCCACACACTGTGATCAGCCATCATGAACATACAGTTTTGGAAGCAGAGGGGGAATGAGAAGTTCTGCAAGCTAAGCCTCTACACATAAACGGCTTCTTTATAGAGCAACCTATGTGTTTACAAATTTCAAGTGATCATCATGTGCCTATTTGGTCACTGAAATGCATCCAAAGAAGCTGTGCACACAGTGTGCATTATTCTTTATCCAAGTCCTCTAAGCAAAAGGTTTGAAAAAAACTTCAAATAGCCTACCTTTCTTTTTAATTTCAGGAATAAGTTTCTTCTCATGGATTACCTTCCTTTCTTCTTCAAGAATAAGTTTCTTTTCACGGATTACCTTCTTTTCTTCTTCAAGAATAAATTTCTTCTCATGGATGACCTTCTTTTCTTCTTCCAGAATAAGTTTCTTCTCATTGATTACCTTCTTTTCTTCTTCAGCTTCTGAGACATGAATACAAAATGGTTAGCTGGCTTTGTATCATTAGGAATTGTACTAGGCAGCCAATTGGACAGAGTACCAATCCAAGTAATTCTTCCTCTTCAAGAAGAGGGGCAGAATCTCACAATGTGGCATCCTCTGCATAGAGATATGCATTGGAATATGCAAAGTCTATTGTGCATAGATAAAGAAAATGACAAGAACATCCTTTGGGGGCAGCAGAGAGAACAACTAGTTAGCATATCGAGATTAGGGGCTTCCTATTTTTTTTAATAGTTTTCTTCCTGTCTCCTGATTGTTTCAGTTAGGGCTCTTTTCTGCTCCTGCTGAGAACTGTTTGTTACTGGCTGCCTCCTAACTGGTTAGACAGACTTCTCTTTCTCTTTTTTCTTTCTTACAAAGTTTGTTTTCTTCTTAATAAACCAACTTTATTCTTTAAACAGCTTGTGCTCCACATTACTGCACATCCACACTCTGCCAACAGTATGCACACATTGCAATGTGATAGTTATTAAAGGGAGCTTGCTCTTCCACCACTGGAACAGGACCTTTAATGTGGGAAATATATGAACTGGATATTTGTGCCTTTTGTGTGTAGCAGTTGATAAAGCATGAACATCTAATATTTACCATAGCCATTCTCAGTGTATTGAGGGATTTTTTTGGAAACAGGGTGAAATTTGGAAGCTTCATATTGTAAGAAATTTCATAGATATCACTTCCATGTAGACCAATCTCTGTGTCATCCAATTTAAAGGGAAAATCATATGCATGCGGACACATGGCCATTTGAATCCACCCTGTGGTGCTGCCTACACAACAAGCCGTCCTTTTCTTTAAAGAGAGTTTAAGCAAATCCCTGCAATGACAGTAGCAATGACAGTAGTTCAAGTAGAATGGTAATTACACCTACTTTATTACTGGTAGTTCCTTTTCTTTAAAGAGAGTTTAAGCAAATCCCTGCAATGACAGTAGTTTGAGTAGAGTGGTAATTACACCTACTTTATTAATGGTAGTTCAGACTATGTAGTTAAACTATTGTTGCTATTTAACCACTATAGTTCAGCTGCTAACATTAATAATTAGTTTTATCCACTAGGAAAACATTATTATTATTATTATTATTATTATTATTATTGTTGTTGTTGTTGTTGTTGTTGTTGTTGTTACTGCTGTTGTTGTTAACCAGTTACTAAGAAGACAACAGGTAAGCCTGCAATTACCAAGAGAGAGTTGAAAACACCTCTTTACATTCCCACAACTAGCTACTAGATGCATACTCAACATAGAACATTCCTGAGAGGGCTGGCTGTACCTTATTCTAGCAATAAAGCAAGGCTTAGGAAGACAGCAGTTGCACCACAGGTGCCAAAGGACTTGCATGATGCCGAAGGACTTGCCCTACATTCACTCCTCCCAGGACTAAAGTGTCAAGCAAAGAAGATTCGGCAATGCCATTAAAATGCTAGATTTTAACCCGTTAAAAGAAAATGAACCTTGGATTTAAGGAACTGGTTATTTAATTAATTGAAAATAAGTTGAAAATAGGGCTTCTGAGAGCCAGTGGGAGCAATAGATCCTTCACCCGTGGCATTGGTTTTCTGCCACCAGTTGGAGCGGCAGCAGGGGGGGGGGATTACAAATGGCTGTTGTGCTGATGGCATGGTGTCACTTCCAGGAAAAACATGGAACTGATATCTGTCCTCTTTAGAAACCAATGGGAACTCTGCAGTTTTGTTGTTGTTGTTGTTCAGTCACACAGTCGAGTCCAACTCTTCACAACCCCATGGACCACATCGCACCAGGCCCTCCTGTCTTCTGCGGTCCTCCAGAGTTTGCTTAATTTCATGTTTGTTGCATCGATAACACTGTCTAACCATCTCATCCTTTGCCATCCCCTTCTTCGACCTTCAATGTTTCCTAGCATAAGTGTCTTATCCAGTGAGTGCTCCCTTCGCATTTGGTGGCCATAGTATTTCAGCTTCTGCTTCACTATCTGGCCTTCTAGGGAACACTCAGGGTTGATTTCTTTTGGGATTGACTGATTTGATCTCCTTGAAGACCAAGGGATTCTCAAGAGTCTTCTCCAACACCACAATTCAAAATCATCTATTCTTCGGTGCTCGGCCTAGTTTTACCATAGAGTTTCTGATGATTCCTAGAGAGGCATGACATCACTTCCAGATATTTCACAGAAGTGACATCACACCATCACTGACAGCTAGCCCCCATGTCCCCCCAGTCACCTGCCTTGAAACCCTAGCCACTGTGGGCCACCAGAAAAAAGTTTCTGTCTGGATCTCACCCTTCTCACTTTTAAAGGTAGCAGTTAGTTGAGATAGTTAATGTCTATTAGTGGCAAATGTCATCAAATAGCCTACCTTTCTTTTTAATTTCAGAAGTAATTTTTTTCTCATGAAGTACCTTCTTTTCTTCATCTAAGGAAGAAGTAAAAGACGTGAATTGTTTTTGTACCATAAGGAATTACAGAAGGCCACTTATAATGCAGAGACCTAGTTCATGCAATTCTTCCTCTTTCTAAAGCAGCAAATAAAAATCCCAGTGTGCTTCATGTATAAAGCTGCATTGATGTAGGAATATTTAAATTAAAACCCTAAAGAATGAAGTTGAAGCAGGGCTGGCATCAGCATAACCCAAGGTAGAGCAGCTGCCAAGGCCCCTGGCTTCTAGCAGGGCCCACTGCTGTTACCTTCCTGCCCATGTACCTGTCTTGCCACCTGTCAGTGCACCTTTCCCCCTATCTACTATACTCCACCACCCACACTGTTGGTTGGATGTGCTGCCCAGCAGTGCTGGGGCAAGGTTGATCTCATGGTGTGGTGGTGGTGCTTTTGCCAGTCACAACAGTAGCTCCCCTTGTCACACACTGCCTGGCACCACTGGGGGAAAAGACTTTGCACAGCTGTAAGTGTGCAAAGTGGGAGGACTTGTGAGTAAGCAGCGAAAGGATGCACAGGCAGGTATGGGGCATACAAATTGGTGGATGGGAATAATGCTGTAAGTTGGAGGCAGGTGGTGGGCAGAGGGGGGGGCTTTGACACTTCTGCCCCCAAAACCTGACACTGGTCCAAAGGTGAAGGGAGGTAAAGCCTCACTCTCTTGCATCTCATCTAGCTGTGCTCTGCTGTTTGAATGCTCCTTGATGGACGGTAGGAAGCATGGGCTGAAAGAAACATACTGAAATGAATGAACTGAGTGCAGGGTTCATGTGTGTAGATAGACTTTAGCAACCTGTGCCATTTCTATTGAAATATATGATCTGCTAATAAGGGAGCATGCCCAACTGCCTCTTCACCCCTGAAGCAGGACCTTTGGCCAGGATAAATGGCTGAACTTGGCCTTATGAAAGACCAAATGACAATCAGTCACATGATGCTGCTGTCAATCTAACCATGTATTGTACAGTTGCCAGCCTCCAGGTGGTAGCTGGAGATTTTCCACTATTACTGCTGATCTCTAAATGGACTCTATGGCATTATGCCCCAAACCCTGCTCTTAGGCTCCAGGGGCCATAGAATAGAATGGAGTGACTCCAGAGAGAAGGGGTTTAAAGTTTAAACCCCTTCTCTCTTCACTTCCGCCCCCCAGCCCATCTTGGCATGCCAGCTGGGGAAGGGGAGGCTTTTGAAGATGCCCCCCCTTTTGCTCCCCCAGCCAGCCTGCCAAGGAGGGCTGGGGCCGGAAGTGAAGAGAGAAGGGGTTTAAACTATGGGGCCATAGAATAGAATGGAGAGCTTGTGCCGCCGCTGCGGCATGACTCTAGAGCAAAGGAGCGTGGGGGTGGGGGTGGGGGCGGGGCTTGCCGCCACCGCCATTTGTTCCCACTCCTGGGCTCCTGGAGCAGCGCTCCGGCGCTTTAGCCCCAAACAACCCCTGCTCATTAGGAATGCCATTTCACATAGGGTTGCCAATTCAAGGTTGAGAAATTCCTTGAGATATGAGGGTAGAGCCTGGGGATGGTGGAGTTGGGGAAGAGAGAGACCTCAGAGCCATATAATGCCATAGAAACCACCGTCCAAAGCAGCCATTTTCTTCGAGGAACTGATCTCTGTTGGCTGGAGATTGCTTGTAATTCTGTGATAACTCCAGCCCCCACCTGGAGGTTGGTAACCTTAATTGTAATCAAGTAAAAAGTTGCTGTTTGGCCATTTGAATCCACCCTATCAAGCTGTACACACTCTTCATACAGTTGCTGTTCATTAAATGTTTTGCAAAACCTCTCAGCAGCCTACCTTTCTTTTCAGTGGCAGGAATAATTTTCTTCTCATGGATTACCTTCTTTTCCTTTTCCACTTCTAAGACATGAATAAATAAATGATGATTTGTTTTTGTATCTCAAGAAATTACAGTAGGCAGAGTCCTTTGAAGATCAGGTTTGTCACACTTTAAAACCATAAATATCCTACCTTTCTTTTTAACTTCAGGAATAGCTTTCTTTTCTTGAATTACCTTTTTTCCCTTTTCTTCCTCTAAGGAATAAATTTGAAAGGTAATTATTTGGCACTGCATTTCTCACGCAAGAATTACAGGTCAGACTGGCAGAACATTTCTTAATGTATTGATTGTCACACTCTGGAAAACCAATAACTTAATAGGACTTAAATATAGAATACAGAAAGCCAAAGGCAACAAATGTTGACTGTGAGGTCAGCAGCTTTTACTAGAATTCTAGGAGCTCAGAGTAACTCTATAAGTGATATTAAACACCACAAGTATTAAGGTGAGTTGATGCAACTGTCCTTGTGGCCAAACATCCGTATTTATTCAACCGTAGAAATCACCCCATCCCTGAGTTTGGCCTGTTACAGCCCTAGCTATGATACACAAAAAGAATGTTTTATAAGTGAAAGCAGCCTAAGCATGTCATCTCAGGAGCTCAGAGGTGCAGTGAAGGCTGGATGAAGATGATAACTCAACATTTTGTTCAGTGAGAAGACAACATTATATCAGTGACATAAAGTTGAGGAGCTGCAGAGTTGCTTGAAGGGTAAGCCTTGTTTGCACCTATGTGTGGTAATGAAGATGGGACGGACAATTAAAAGGGTTCCAATGAACAAGGAAAGGAATTTTCTTGGAAGATACCAGTCATGTTAAAGATCCTAAAGAAAATAATTAGATAATAAATCTGGATAACTGGATAAGGAGGAAAAAGTTGTCACTTCTCCTAAAAATGGGAAGCTTTTGATCAATGAAAAAAAATGTAATGGCGACTAGATGAGTACAAACTATGAGCAGACTTTTGTCCCTGAATTTCGAAAACATTTTCCTATCTTAGTCCCACTCTCCTCATTTCATGTTGCTTGTATTGCCTTATTGCTTTGTTTCTTTCTAGCTTTTCTTTCCAGCCTTTTGTGCTACTCTGTTGCTTTACTTCTTTTTTAAAAAACTCATTTACTTCTTATATGCAGGGCTTTTGGGGGGGGAACACGGAAACTCTTGGACAAAATTCCTTTTAAAATGTTTAAAAGTTCATAAGTCTCAGTATACAGACTGAAAACTTCGTTTCCCTTTTGAGAGTTCCTGTACTTCTTTTTCAAGAGAGAGAGAGAGAGAGAGAGAGAGAGCCCTGCTTATACGTATTCTTTTCTCTCTTTGGTTTTTCCTTACTGGGATATTTTTGGAAGTTCCTCTGATGGAAGGATTACATTATGGGAGCTCTGGGGCTGGGGTGAGGGAAAAGGTCCAGAATAAGATACATGGGGTAACTTAGAGGTCTTAGCTTAGTTTTTCAAGAAGATGGGCTGCAGGTCAGTGGGAGATTAGGCTATTGCATAATTCATTGTTACGTAACCATTGTCATTGGCTTTTGTTATTTCTTTTGACTGTTCATATTTGTGTTCTTCATTTATATACTTCATCTATCTATGGTGGTGATAGTCAGTGACTCGAGAGCCTGATGTAGGTTGTTGATTATGTCAAGGTTCTGGAGACAAAAGAATCCTGTGTGTGAGGCTGGGTCATCTCTCCTTATATATAACTAGCAGTAAAGCCTGTTGTGAAAGCAATACAACAGGATCAAGAAAGAGGCTCTGGGGCAGTGCTCTGGCTTTGGGCAAACAGTGTCAATTTGCTGTGGTGACCTCAGCAGGATATAATGACAGAGTCCACTGTTTTCTCCAGAGGAACTGATCTCTGCTACCTGAAGAGCAGTTGTAATTGTGAGTGATCTGTAGCCCTCACCTGGAGATTGGCAGCAATTGTTACCCAGGACAAAGTGGCTGGTTTGGAGGGTGTAGTCTATGGCATTCTACCTGTCTGAGGTCCCACCCCTCTGCAAACCCCACCCTCTCCAGGCTCCACCCCTCAAATCCCCAGGAATTTGTCAGCATGTAGTTGGCAACCCCATCTCCTTCCCAGCTAACCATCAACCTACCATTATCTGCCCCTTTGACTTCAGCTGACTTCTGCCCTCCCTTCTGCAGAGCAGTTGTAATTCTGAGTGCTCTCCAGCCCTCACCTGGAGATTGGCAACAATGGTTTCCTATGTGGGACTGACTGGTTTGGAGGGTGGAGTCTATGGCAGTGTACCTGTCTGAGGTCCCACCCCTCCTCAAACCTCACCCTCTTCAGGCTCCATCCCTCAAATATCCAGGAATTTCCCATCTGGAGTTGGCAACCCTATCAGGACTGGCCCCAATGTGTTTTCTCCCAAAGGCCAAAGTAGGTGACAGGACCAAGCTTAGTTGCCTACCAACAGGCACTGAGGGGAATGTAGGGTTGCCAGCTCTAAGGAGGGAAATACCTGGAGGTTTGGGGGGTGGATTCTGTAGAGGGCAGCATTGGGCAGGGGTGCGGAAGGACTCAGCAGGTATAATGTCATAGGGTCTACCCTCCAAAGCATCCATTTTCTCCAGGGGAACTGATCTCTGTCATCTGGAGATCAATTGTAACAGTGGGAGATCTCCAGGTCCCACCTGGAGATTGGCAACCCTAGGGGAAAGTCAGCTGCACAGCAGGGGGTTGAAGAGAATGGTTTGATGGCTGCTGGGCCAAGATTGGCAACAATAGTTCCCCAGGAGCCCCATCGTAAATGCACCAAACAATTCCTAAAGATTTTCCAAAACACTACTCTGTTTTGGGCTCCTGGGGAACTTTGAAGTAGCACCAAAGCTATAAGATCTCTCCAGCTGTCACCTGGAGACTGGCAACAGCTTGTCTGGAGTGTGGGCAGCATGGCATTGTATCTGTCTGAGGTCCCCCTCTTCCTCCTCCTCCTCAGATTCCACCCTCAGCAGGCTTCATCCCTAAAATATCCTGGAAGTTTCCAACCTGGAGTTGGCAACCCTATGTCCTGGAGTTCGAACCGGGAGTTGGCAACCATCAGCCAACGTTTATCTGCCTGTCTGTCTTTACAACCCCCCCCCACACACACACACACAGCCTCTGCCTAGGGAGCAGCTGACATCATTCTCCTCCCCCAACTGAAAATTCCAACTGCCTTGCGGGGGGGGGGTGAGTGTGAGGTGTGGAATGGAGTGAAGTCCAATCAGCTTCCATATGCAAATGACCTTGGAACGCTGGGCGGGACTGCACAAAGCAGCCAGTCAACCCAGCCAGTGTCTTCTGAGTGGCCGTTCTTCCGGCCTAACACTAAAGGTGGGCATTTTAGAACTTTGGTCCCCACTATTCAATTATTATAAGGGAGAGATCCTCTTTTTGTGTGACTCTTTTCTGAACATTCCACATGCTCCCACAACCTTTGGCTCCCTGACCTGTCACTGTGACGGTGTGCCAATGGCTGAGTTCCGGGTGCTGGGTCTGCTCCTCTTCCCCACCCACTCCCCCTTCAGCCACTGTGTCCTGTCAGAATGGCTTTCCCTCTTGACGAAGACACTTCTCCTTCTTGCCTTCTGCGTGGGAATAACTCTTTCCTCAGTGGCTGTTGGTAGGTGTAACGAAATGGCAGTTACCTGTGTTTGTAAGATGGCTGTGGTTCTTTGTTTAAAATGTTCCCCCATCAGGTTTAATTGAGCTGTAGTTTCAGAGAGAGGCCTGCGGGAGTATCATTCACTGGGTTGAATGGGGCTTCCTCATCTGCTGGCCTACAGTTCCCAGCTGCCCCAAGGCCAAAAAGTGCAGGAAAACAGGGACTGTCCCAAGGCAGTCTTGGTCCCTGGGAGGCAGCAGAAATTCAACCACTCTACAGTTGGCTGGACTGGGGAATTAATGGAAGTTTCCCTGCTCTCTTGGGCAAGAGACAGAGGCTGAAGTACAGGTGAGCCCACAACCTCCAGAGGTAGAGG
>NW_015163612.1:565567-604888 GCF_001447785.1 Gekko japonicus | reverse complement strand
TTGGACCAGTCAGACTTTCAGCCTAACCTACCTCACAGGGTTGTTGTGCAAGTAAAAAGGGGGAGAGGAGAATTATGTAAGCTGCTTTGGTCCCCATTGCAGAGAAAGACTACTTTTCTTCCTGAGAAACCATTGTTGCCAATCTCCTGGTGAGGGCTGGAGATCACTCAGAATTACAACTGCTCTCCAGGTGGCAGAGATCAGTTACCCTAGAGAAAATGGTGAACTCTGTGGCAGTCAGGGCTTCAGAGCACGGAGGTTTGTCCAGTTTTCTGTTATACATTTTTTGCCATGTATTTTATTTTCTTTCTTTTTTAAACAATTTTTTAGGATATATTTAAAAAGTTAAGCATATGTCAATACTTAATTCATTATACATCCTTTCCTCCTTATCTTTCAACTGTTATTCAGATACATTTATCTATTTTCTACTTCTTATAACTTTCAGTAGTTATCAAAGCAAATCAAATTGTCTTTTACATCCCAGTGTTTTTCTAAATATTCCTTAAAGTCCTTCCAGTCTGCGAAAAATTCTTCTGCTTCCAAGTTGTTAAGTTTCCTTGTCATTTTGTCCATTTCCACCATAAAAAGTAGTTTTTTTAATCCATTCCCCAATCTCAGGGATCTTATCTTGTTTCCAACATTGGGCATATGTCATTCTGGCAGTAGTGATCATATACCACATCAATGTCCTTTTTGCCATTTTTTAATTTTATTTTCTTGAAGGGTTTATTACTTTTGTAATACTTTACTTGCTGGGTTGGGCATTGTGTTTAATAAATCATTTCCATTTATTTTGATCCAGCTAATTAATTCCTTCCCTCATTGGTCAGTGTTTACTGGAGCAAATTAAGATCTAGATTGTTACCATTTAACTGAATGGAGTAGTTGACAAGAGCACTGTGGTTGTCTCTGCAGCACATGGGAAGCTTTGGCTTAGGTTGAATGTTCATATGTGCAGAGTCCTTGGGCTGCTTATTTTAAGCAAAGTCCTGCTCTCCCCCCACCCTTTAAATAGCTGTATTGCAATTCTTGAGACATTTTTTCCTAATACCAAAGTGTGCTTGGCTGGAAGGAAAATGCTTAAAGCAAAGCAGCATATCAAGGCTTCAAGCTAAGGTAGGGTTTTAGCTAAGTTAACCTGTATGCTGTTTGTGCTGAAATAGATCCCTTTCCCCACTTTGTTCATGAATAGGAAGGTACAAGTGGGAACCCGTAAGGACTTGTGGGAGGCATCTCATTTTCCCCTTCTCCCACTATTTCCTCTTCTTTCCCTTTCCTAAAAGTCCCCACAGCGTTTCCCCTTTTCCTGCTTCCTTCTCGCCCTCTAGGGTTGCCAACCTCTGGGCTGGAGATCTGCTGGAATCACAACAGATCTCCCACCTACAGAGATCACTTTGGTTTAGGGTTGCCAGATTGAGGTTGGGAAATCCCTGGAGATTTGGGAGTGGAGCCTTGAAAGGGCAAGGTTTGGAGAGGGAAGAAATCTCATCAGGGTATAATGTCATAAAGTCCACCCTCAAAAGCAGTCATTTTCTCCATTGAAACTGATCTCTGTCATCTGAAAAGCAGCTGTAATTCTGGGTGATCTACAGCCCCCACCTGGAAGTTGGCAACCCTATTTGGGTTTGGAGTGTGGCGTCTATGGCATTATATCCTTCTAAGGTCCCTCCCTTCCTCAAACCCACCCTCTCCAGGCTCCCCCCCCAAATTTCAAGGAATTTCCTAATTTTTTCCCTCCTCTTGGCAATCCCCATATCCTCTCCCTGCCTCATTCTCTCCTTCTCAGCCATTCACCAACCTACATTTTATCTGCCTTCCATCTTCAGCTAAGTTTATTCTTTATTTACTTCCTTTATACCCCACCTTTCTCCACAGTGGAAACCAAAGCAGCTTACATTATTCTCTTATCCTCCTTTTTATCCACACAACAACCCTGTGAGGTAGGTTAGGCTGAAAGTATGTGACTGGTCCAAAATCACCTAGTCAGATTCCACAGCAAGATGGAGATTTGGACCTGGGTCTTGCAGATCCTAATCTGAAGCTCTAACCACTACACCAAACTGGCTTTCACAGGGTGGCTGCTGTTGAACAGTAGCAAGCAGCTGGGCCTGCTAAAGTCATGCAAGTCAGGTGGCATCAAGTAACTCAGAGATTGCTGCCAGGGCTATGGTTGCCAGCCTCCAGGTGGGACCTGGAGATCCACTGAATTACAACTGAACTCCAGACATCTGTCCCCCTGGAGAAAATGGCTGCTTTGGAGGGTGGACTCTGTGGCATTATACCATGCTGAGGCATCTACCCTCTCCAAACCCTGCACTCTCACACTTGGTCACAAGATCCCCAGAAATTTCCCAGCCTGGAGCTGGCAACTCTAGTCAGGCCTGGCCCCAATGAGTTCTCCCTCAATGGCCAAAATAGGTCTGGAAAGGGCCCTCCCCCTGGCTTTTGCTGAAAGAGCCAAGGTTGGACTGCTGTGGTTGCCTAGCAATAGCCACAGAGGTAATCTGTTGCTTAAAACTACAAGTGCACCTTTTATCATTTTTTTTTATTTTTCAAGCTGCCCGGTGTTTGGAGTTTGTTTAGATTTCACAATTTTTTACAAACCTAGGGCCCTTTTCAGATTTGTAGAAAGATCTGTCTTGCCTGTTCACAGCTCCAGTCACTGGATTTAAGTATCCAAAGATATCCTACATTTGCCATTAAAATATAAGATATGACTATATAGAAACAGAGTCCCACCAAGGTGGTAAAAGTATGTCTGGGACATGGGAATACCTCTTCAGATTGCAGATGGGACTCACATATGAGTGTTTCTCTTTAAAACAAAATGTCCCTGCACATAAAACCAAATGTGTTTAAAACTAAATGTAATCTGAACTGATACAACCTCCTGAAATGAAGAACCAGGCCACAGTTAATATAAAAAACAAAACAAGGTATGCTACTTACTTATTGCTTTTGTCGTTGTCACATTAGGCTTTCCCACTGCACATGCAAAATAATATAAAAATGATTAAACCACAGAATGCATAGCATAAATTACAAAGGCTGAAAAAGTACAGCATGTTCTCAAAAGCTGGAGCAAATATGCTTGATAGTGTTACAAAACAGATATTTTCTTAAAAGCTATGAACCCCTTAGTCATTTTGCATACCGGTTCCAGAAATATGAGCATATTCCAGATGGTAGGGAAGGGGAATGGTTCAAGCAAGATGATGGACCAAGTTGTTTTTGCCTGCGTCACAATAATGTGAAATGCAAATACTATGGAATCTCTGGTAAACTGTTCAGCTCCCTTGAATTAGACTAGTCTCTCTTGCACCCCACACAGTACAAGAATTAACTCCAGTTTATCAGTCTAGTGCAACCAAAGTAAGCTCACAATTTTTATCACTCCAATCCAACAAAAGTAAGATCACAACTTTTGCTTGTCTATTAGGGTTCTGTCTAGGATTAGAAGCTCCCCAGATCTAGCACCTTGCTGGACTAGGTTTGCATGCAAATTTATTAACAAATGCTTAGTACAGGCAGCTCTGACTGTGCCAAACACCTATTTGAAAAGAATGGTGGACTGAATCCAGGCCACCCTTCTTTCCTGCCCTGTAAAACATGATCAGTACTATCAAACTTGACACCAGAAAATGTTGGTGAGCTCAATACTTTGAAAGTCTGCATGTACAATCAGACTGCTGTCTTACACAAGGAACTGTGGATTTGGCCTATTGTTGTTGTTATTTACATACAATGTTTTATCAAATTGCTAGGCATGCATACTCTAGATGGGGGGTACCCAGATGAGAAGCAGATTAATCCAAGTAAGTAAGTAAGTTTATTATGATCTAAGATCAGAAAATCATAACCACTGTAATCAAACAGACATTCCGATTGTTACCTTACATAAATTACATTAGTTAAAATTGGATACATATTGTAACAGTAAATTTAGATTGTTATGCTAGCTAAAATTTGTTAAAATGCACCCTATTCTTCTGTTTAATTCAGTAAACCTGAGCAAAAATCTCCTACTTTGAAGGTAATAACTTTATGAATTAATATACTTATAACAGTCGACAGCCTTATAACAGACCAATGACACGCACAAGTCCATTGGTAATAAAACTTACAAATCTATCAAGGTATACTACCATTAAAACACATGTCCAGATTATACAACATCGTTCCAGTATAAATAGTGTTTGGCTATATGGGGATCAGCATTTGTAGTAGCTCCACTAGGACTGTGTCTCGAAGGAAGCCTCCTATGATTTAAAACTGTGCTTCAGTTTGATTACATGGGCTGTAATCACACTGGTGATTGATGGTATTTCATCTGCCAACAATTTCCCCACAATCATCTTGTGAGTTCGTGCCTTAGCCTGCTTCAAAATAGGGAGGATTGTCTTATCCCTAGCATCTTTATATAGGGGTTGTTGTTCAGTCGCACAGTCGAGTCCGACTCTTCGCGACCCCAAGGACCAGATCACGCCAGGCCTTCCGGTCTTCTGCTGTCCTCTGAAGTTTTCTCCATTTCATGTTCGTTGCATCTATGACACTGTCTAACCATCTCATCCTTTGCCGTCTCCGTCTTCTTTGACCTTTGATCTTTCCCAGCATAAGGGTCTTCTCCAGTGAGTGCTCCCTTCTCATTTGGTGGTTAAGTACGTGGACTCTAATCTGGGAGAACCGGGTTTGATTTCCCACTCCTCCACTTCCACCTGGCTAGATGACCTTGGGCAAGCCATAGTTCTGATAAGAGCTGTTCTTGAAAAAAGAGCAGTTTCTCTGAAGAGCTCTCTCAGCCCCACCTACCTCACAGGGTGTCTGTTGTGGGGAGGGGAAGGGAAAGGAGTTTGTAAGCCGCTCTGAGACACCTTTGGGTAGCGAAGGGCAGGGTATAAATCCAGTCTCTTCTTCTCTTCTAAAGCTGGCTTGTTCTAGTGGGATAATCTCCTCTTGTTCTAACCACATTTCAAATTTATCAAGCAGATGAATACAATTTACTGATGATGCTTATAACACTAATAGGCCTGTAATTTGCTGGATCACTTTTTTTGGCCTTTTTAAAGATAGAAACTATAAAAGATGTACTCCATTGCTTAGGAACACGACCCATTTGGTCAATGTATGTGAACAGAGGTGCAAGAAATTGTGCCCACCAATCTGGGTTTTCTTTTAGAACTTCAGGAGGAATACCATCCTGACCTGGAGCTTTTCCATTTATTAGACAAGTTATATGATATTTTATTTTTTTGGGCCCCGCGAAGGGGAATTTTTTTTTTATTTTGCATTTTCTACACACTACAAATAATGGGATGGGGTAAGGATGACTAATGCCCTAACACTATTACTATGGGAATTGGGTTAGGGAAATCTACATACATATACTCTACTGGATTGGGGAAGGAAAAACTACCATTCTGTCCTAAATCATCTACTGGATATGGGGAAAGGGTACATAAAGGGTACATACTAATACAAATCACGATCAAGAAAGCTTAAAAATAGTTCTTTCAAACCTATTGTTACTGATTATACAGAGATTAGTTCGATTATAAAAAGTATAAAATTATTAGCTTGACACAATTACTGCCCTTAGCACTCATGCTTTAATTTTAGAGACTTTTCTTCTTGGTTTTCTTCGCTTTCTGTAATTTGGGAATGGCCTCTCCTTTCTCCAATTCAGATGATTCTGAAGATGAGGATATTTGGCTTTTTGAGTCCTGTGAGTAGGACTCCTCTTCTTCTTCTTCCTCCACATCCGATTTTAAGTTCTTTTCCTTCTGCTTCGTTTTTACATTTAAACATTTGATCCATAATTTTTTCCACTTTTGGAACAGAGTCAATTTTATATTTTTTATCTTGATAAGTAAAACTCAACCCTTCCGAGAATAGCCATCTATACGATAATCACTTTTTTTGCAGGGAGAGAGTAAGCATCCTGTATGATTTCCTCCTTTTTCTTACTTTGAATGAGATGTCTTTCAACATTTTTATCTCTTTATTCTTGATTTTTAAGGATTTCCCCATTGTTGACTTTAGCACCAGATCTCTGGTTGATCATTTCGTGAATTTTATATAAGTTTCCCCTGGAAGTTTATTTTGCTTTATAAAATCCAGATAAGTCCTGTATGCCATATCCATTTCCTTAATTAAATCTTCTTGTTTGTAATCCATTAGTGGGGCCAAGGCAACCACCAAAAGTTCCTTTAAATACTCATTCTTGTCCTCAAGTATTCCATGGAAACGTAGAACATGCATGGATCTTTCCAGCTGGAGTTGAATTAGTTGTGTTTTTTCTGAGGATCTCTCCTTCTCTGCTTCATCCACTCTTTTATTAATGCTCTCAGTCTGTTTTTCCATTTTTTTCAGCATTTTCTCAGTTGCTGTAGTCCTCTTGTCCATCTGCTTTAGCTGTTTTTGCACATTATCTAGTTTGGAGTTGAGAGTAGTCATCTGTTCCATTAGAGGGCGCAATGCATTTGCTAACAGCAAAGAAAGGTCTGTTGCTACTTCCTGGTTCTGGGAGGGAGTTGTTGGTATGTTGTTTCCGGTCACCAGTTTTTTTTCTGGCGTTCTCCGTCCTCTCCCAGCCATAATATCAACAAGAAGTAAGTTTTCCAAAATAAAGCAAAAGTTGTACGTTTTAATTCCGCTTCGTGTAGTTTGGCAGTTTATGCGTTCGCTTAACTTCTTATGCGCTTGGTTTAGCTCAAAGTCTCTTTATTTCCGCTTTAAAACCATTTTTTACAGTTTACTCTTATGGGGTTGCTTGGGATCTCCTCCCCCCACGCTTCAAGCTTAGGCACTTCCAATTACTACCAAGGCTCCCTCCGCTTATTTTAACCTGAGCTTTGCTTAACTCACAGTTTGTAGCCTTGGAGATCTTTTGGAAGACTTTTACAAGTTTAGTCGTGATCGCTTGCTCCAGCAGTCTCTAGGCGCCATGCTGGCTCCGCGGTGACGGTACCTATCAGGGAAGAAGGTGAGCCTCAATTCCTCGGGCGTCCCCTTGGAAGAGGCTCTCCTCAGCTCCCCAGGTTGGGGGTCTCCTACAGAGACCCCGGGGGGTCTGGGACGAACTTGAACTCCTCCCATCAGCCGGGTCTTGGCGCATCCCCATCAGAGCAAGACGGGACATGTCCGAGTGGCGAAACGCTTAAACTGGAAGCCGATATTTTATTTCTTGATGACTAACTGGGGGCCATAACAGAAGGTCCCCCTTCATATCAGAAAAAGGGGTCTGAATACAATAATCATATAAATTCTGGAAGAAGGAGGTCCATCTATCAGGGGTAATATGCAAATCTGGGGGGGGTTTGTCCTAGTGCTCCTTACATTGACAAGTCTCCAAAAAGTGAAGTCTTTTTCTCTCACAGCCTGGATAAGGTCCTCCCATAATTTTCTGGTATACTCTTTTTTTTCTTTACAATTATGCTTTTATATAGTTGCTTAGTACTCAGAAGAGCCCTTTGCACCTCTATTCTATTCCCTGGTCCATAATTATTAAAGACCGAGCATAAAGGGAGTTCATTTCTTTTCTTGCATGAGCACACTCCTTATCAAACCAAGGTTTGGAGTTTCTGTGCGGTTGATGTAGTTTCCTGTTAACTGGTTCGGTTAAAATATTGGTAAGTTCATTTATCAGATCTTGATAGCAAATTAGGGGATCTGGGATGGTATTTATATTTACGATTGATGTAATATACCTCTGAGAAATATAATACATTTCAGAGTTCAGAAATTCCTTGATTTTACTACCTAACGTTTCTGTCCACTTAACTCTTTTACCTGTGTGCTCAATCTTGACTGAGTATAATGCTGCAGATCACTCCAGCTTGAGCAGAAGTATAAACTGCAGATGTAATGGTAAATGGTCTCCTTCCAAATAGGGGAGCACCTTAAAGTTATTTATCTTAGGGAGCAGGGAATTACAGACCAGCATGTAATCGATGGAACTAAGTTTGACGTGTTTCTGCCCATTGGGCAGAAATGCGTCAGGTTATGTGTATCGGCCCTTGTGTTTAGGCCACCTTTACTTGTTTACGAGGCTTTCATTGGGCCCTTATATGTTTTTAACTGTTTTTCTAATAAATACGTGTATTTTTGTATATTATAAGTTTTAACTCAGTTTTTAATATTGGCCTTTTATTAGACATCTTTCTTACCCTTGTGGTTCTTGATTCCAGTTTTTGGGTCAGGTTTGTTTTCCCCTCCCTGTGCCTTACTATCAATAGAACTAATCCTATTTCCTACCATGTAAGTAAATACCCCCAGAAAGTCACCATAAAAAGCACCATTTAGAATATGAAGTTCCTGCCTACGTGCTAATTTGGCCAGACACCAGCCAGTGAAATTTGCACTTTGATCTTTAGAAGATCTCTTAAATGGGAGTTGCGCTAGTCCCTGTCCTCTATTATCTAAAAAGGAATTAAATTTATTTGCTAAAAAAGGTGCCATTATTCCCCATATGGGCATTTAAATCCCCCACAAGTAGAATTTGAGCCTCAGGGTGTTCTAATATTAGGTCCGCTATATACCCCTCCAGTGCTAATCAATTTTCCTCTACTAGGGATTTTTTTGTTACAGGAGGCAGGTAAGCATTTATAATAATCAAACTTCCTCTTTCCCATTTCATCAATACGGCCATTGCCAGATGAGCAAACATGGGTTTCAGCATACATTTCACCCTTAAAACTGTAGAAATAAAAATACCCAGCCCTCCCATTAATCTTTGCAGTCCTTTTCCGGGAAGTGCTTCTGAAATTAATCCAAATACATAGCCCCCATTCACTTTGAAAAAATATATGATTAAATAGAATCAAAGGCCAAGTTTAAGGCTGGATATTTTGTCACGGGCAATTATGCGGGAAGCATTTAAAGAAACTCACTACATATGCATGAGATTTATGGAAGAGTAGTTTTGTTTTCTCCAAAGTATGTCCTACTATGTTAAATGGATTCACTCCCAGATAAATGTACACAGGATAGTAATCTTTTGAGTATCACGGGTGTTCCCTGAATTCTTTTCTGAACATTTCATCTTATCAGACTGCCTCCCAAACATGCCACATATCCCTGTCCTGCATATGAAAGCTAAATAGGTACAAAAATGTATTATTGTTTTTAAAAATCCTAACCATGCACACATGGAGTTGTTAGACCAAGAAGATGGCATACTAAATTTGCTATGATATAGGCAACTCATCTGGGCCTTTAATGGTATCATTTCCAAAGGGAAGCTAGGCTAGGACTCTACAGTGTCCTAGAAACATTTTATAGATATTCTTTGATGTTCTACTTCTTTGGAACTTTTTTCACAATCCCAGGTTTATGGAATAAGTTACTGGAAAATTGCCAGAGTAAAAAAAAAAAAGCTGTTTTTCTAAAGTAAAATTTAACTTTTAAAAGTCACAGAGATTTATATCTAAAGGAGTAACGGATTGAGAGATGTGATGAGAAAAATAAGAAGGATTTAATGTAAGCCTAAAAAGGTCAGGTATATTGTGCTGGATGGTCTTCGATGGCTTCTACAGCATCTCATGTTCTCCACCTGTGATGTCAAGTGTCTTTTAAGAGGTAATGGGGGGGATATCAGCACTGGCTTTAAGCCAAGTGTCCTTCAAAACAAATTTGAGTGTAACAACAGCCTGTTGATCTGCCAGTGATGGGGAACTCTAAATATAGCAATGCTCTTGAGTTACAAGGCATGGTGCTACACAAATGAGACTCTCTCTGGAGATGCATACTGCAGGCTCTGTATTTTCACACATAACTTCCAAGATGATCAGGTAGTAAGTCATATTAGTGCTGACTCTGAAAGTGCTTGCCTGCCCATCCATCAACTGCAAGAGGAGGTAAGAAAGGTGCTGAAAAGGCTATCATCAATATTCTGTGCTGCTGGGAAAAAAATACCCAGAAGTAAAAATAACTAGCTGAATGCCAAGGGGACCAAAGGGTGATTTGGTTCAGTTCAGCCTTATATATGTCAAATGCTTATCTAGTGCTTCTTATCAAAATCCCTAGAATTATTACAGAAAGACCTTTTTTTGGAGACTCATCTGTTATATTGATTTGTCTTGTCATAAAATAAGTTGTCAGAAGTAAGAAAGAACCAAACAGTGTAAAAATCAGACAAGAGTTGTATACTGACAGTTTTTCCACTGGTGAATATAGGGAAGAAGGGTCTCTTTTGACCACTGAAATGACTATGTTGTGGATTCTTCCATTCCAGCGTATTTGACAAAGTGTGCATGCACACAAAAGCTCATACCTTGAATAAACCTTTGTTGGCCTTAAAGGTGCCGCTGGACTCTTTGTTCTTACATTGTGGATTGTGAGACCTGGGTGGATAGAAGCCATGTATGACAGAGGCTACAGTGAAGAGTGATTAATGATTAGTGATATAGGACTGATATTTTCCATGTATGACACTGAAGTGCAGTGTTCCCTCTAAACTGAGTTAGTGTGAACTAGCTCACAGTTTTTTTAGCCTACGGCTCACACATTTTTCTCTTAGCTCAAGAAGTATGGCTCCAGAGAGCAAACTAATGTATGCAGTGGCAGTAACTCACAAAGTATAATTTTTGCTCACAAGACTCCACAGCTTAGAGGGAGCATTGCTGCGGTGTGTTCTTATATTCATCAACAATGTATTAATGTTTCAGACACTGTTAAACATTAAATGATTTGTTTGAAATCCGTTAAGGCAAGAATTAACCTTAACTAGCTCAATTTTATTTACACCATTTGGAGCATTCATATTATTTCCTATTATATATTATCTATCTGCAAAAGTCCATTCATCTGACATCTGACAATTTCCTTTAAAACACTGCTTCTTAAATCAGATTCCAGTTCCATCTCAATAGAATGTCAAGTCAAAATTAGGCTTGGGGAATGGGTGGGGATTACACTGTGTCTATTCATTGCACCAGACTCGTAAATACAGTTGTGTCCGTGACTAAGCAAGCAAATGAATAATGAGGCACAGAGGTCAGTCACTGGAGACAAAACAGTTTAAAAGCCTCCCCCCCCCTTTCATTTACTATCTTTCAAAGAAATAGCAACTGGTTATTTGGAAACTCAGTCATATGTTCTAAGCCTTTTGTGGGTCTTCAGCTTGACCTTTCATCCACATTCCAATTAACTATCTTGAGGTGATTATAGTGCTTCAGTTTCACAAGTCTGAAAAAGTATATCAACTGTCTGTCAACAATATGAGACCGTAATCTAACCTCATTATGCCATGCAGAAGATTCAGAGAAGCCCTGGCGCCAACAATGAATCCCAACAATAGAACAATAGAAGAAATTATGAAAAAGATAGATGGCCCTGTCATAGTCCCTGTGCTTTCTTGTTACTCAAATAATAGAACTTAGACAGCCAACACGTATGTCAGAATTAAGTTTGCCATAGAAACTACAGACCAACAGGCACAATAAGAGCTAGTCATGCACAAGAGCCCTCCTTGCCTAAATGTTGTATGAGAACATGGTTTTATAGCCCTAGTACAATTCTAAAGAGCCTCTTGCTCAGGGTAAAAGAGGAGAGCGCAAAAGTGGGCTTGAAGCTCAACATCAAAGACGGGGACGGCAAAGGATGAGATGGTTAGACAGTGTCATCGATGCAACGAACATGAAATGGAGCCAACTTCAGAGGACAGCAGAAGACAGGAGGGCATGGCGTGACCTGGTCCATGGGGTCGCGAAGAGTCGGACTCGACTGTGTGACTGAACAACAAAAAACAATTCTAACTTATTCTAAGTCCATGCAAGAGAATGCATTCATGATATTGAGCCCTCAGTCATTTTGGAGGGCATTTCACCTCTTTTGTCACATATGCACAGTAGTTAAAGGTTTTTCAAATCAGATAGTTTAGCTAGTTTTATTATTACAGTCATAAGACCAACTTACCTTAATATGGGGGGCAGGGGGGGGGGGGGACCAGTCATAATCTACAAAAATAGAAGTCTGAATTTAAGAACTTTTAAAATGTGATCCCACAATCTAAGAATTAATGCACAAAGCGACTGAATGTGTAATCTCTGCATTCTTATTTGATAGGAGCCAGTGAAGCCTTGCTTTGTTTGTATTAATGTGCCCAGGGGTCCTATTGACTAATGGGGTAATAATTTTAACACGAGCCTCCCTCAGATAACTTATCTTAAAAACATAAGAAGAGCCCTGCTAGATCAGACCAAGTGTCTGCCTAGTCTAGCATCTTTTCTTCTTTAGATGATCACAGAAGGCCTCCAAAGAGACTACAGATTACAAAGGCCTTCCTATTGTTGCTCCCTGCACCAGACAGTTTCCCTCTAAGCTGAGTTAGTGTGAGCTAGCACCGTTTTTTAGCCTCTGGCTCACACATTTTTCTCTTAGCTCAGAAAGGATGGCTCCAAAGCAAACTAATTTATGCAGTAACCCAATGGCTCGCTCACAACTTTAATGCCAGTAGCTCACGAAGTAGAATCTTTGCTCACAAGACTCCACAGCTTAGAAGGAGCATTACCAGGTATGCCAATCAAAACAACATTAAGTCAAGTAAACTCTCATAAGAGGTAGTATTGTTTATATTTTTTATATGTGCATGTGTGTATGTGAGCACCTGGAAGTCATGGCAACCTCTGGTGACTGACCCCTACTGGGGGCCTGGACGATATTCAGAGAGGTGGCTGAATAAAGCCTGCCCCCGCCTCCCAACTGCTGGTATTTCAAGGAGGTCTACCATCCAAGTACTTGCCAGAACCAACCTTACTTAGCTTCTGAGATCTGACTAGATTGGGCTTGCCTGGGCTCATAAGAGGTAATATTGACCTTCATCTTAAACAGGGAGAGGGAATAGAGGATAACTTTTTTAAGTCATCTAACCTAATAGCCATGATTACATCTTGGGGAAACCTTATTGCCACTACTTTGTTCTGACTGAAGCTCCAATTAGCTGCTCAAGTTACTAGACTCAGACTTTCTATGCTAAGTGCCACAGAGGAGATCTGAGCCTTCAGCTGTAGGCCAGGTTCCAGCAACACAACCAAGCTACAAACCTGCTCTTTCTGAAGTAGAGCAAACCAATGCAGGACAGGCTGACTCCTCAGTCCTTGAACAGCTTTGTCATTGACTACCGGCACCTCAGTCTTATCCTCAGCACCTCAGTCAGACTACTGGACCTCATTATTACCTTCCTCAGGCACAAACACCAGTTCAGGAGTTCTACAGGCTCACCCAGCCCAGCTAAATAGATCTGGCTGTCACATGCATATTGGTGGCACTGTACTCCAGATCTCTTGATGAACTCTCCCCACAGTTCCATGTAGATGTTTAAGAGTATGAGGGACAAGATGAATCCTTGGGGGAATCCACGGCATAAATGCCATGGTTGGAGCCAAGAAGAATATTCTGGAGATGTGCTTTGTACTCCTAACCCAGCCAGCCTAGCCAGAAGGATAGGATGGCTGGTGGTATCGAAAGCCACTGACATGTCTAGGAGAATCAACATGGAAATTATGGGAAAATAAAGAAATTCTGGCTAGGAAAATATTTGCCATTGAAACTAATGGAACTGAAAATGAATGTAATAATGAAAGTGAACAGATTGTATTAAACCAAAATGAATGTAATAATGAAAGTGAACAGATGGTATTAAAACAAAACTAAATTAAACATTTAAATTGAAAGTAAAAGTGAATAGAAAAACAAAATTGCGTATCCATAGTCATAGCTATTCCAGACTATCTAGAAGTATTCCAGGGTCTGAGATTATCCCCAAGATATACTCCTGACAGGGATGTAAAAATCTGTACTTTTTCAATTATTTTACTTTTTTTGTTGTCATATGTTGTTCCCAATTGTTTCCCTCTTTTAGGTCATTTTTATAAAACTGCTTGAAGAACTTTGTGGCATCCTCATGTGAAACTAACTGGTGCTCACCTAAGCAACTGTGATTCACAGAGGCCAAGAGGTATGCTAGTACAGCACTTGAGAGTGATGTGGTGTTCATGTTGGAATAGATACAAATGGTGTTATAAGCTTGTAAGTGCCTTTCAAGTAAGCTGCAATGCCTACTGATAGGTCTATGCAGTTAGTAAAAGCTGCACTGCACAATCACACAATTCTGAAGACATAAGGATACTTTCATCTTTGGAAGAGGCTGTGGCAATTTTGTTCAATTAACCCCTCCCACTGAAGAGCCCCAGTTTGCCTCAGTGCTGTTTTGGAGGGCCTGCTGACACACAGGAACAATATTTGAGATTGCTCAGTGAGTTGCAGAGGGATGGGGAAGTGGGAAAGTTTCACTCCGTGACCAGATATCATTGGGTACAAATTAATAATACCGGTTTGGTTTACTGGGGTCTATTAGGACTGAAACAACATAATATTCTTCTAAATAATCTCTTCCATGGAGATAGATCAAGATGGATAGTTGTGTTAGTCTGTCAATAGTAGTAGAAAAGAATAAGAATCCAGTAGCACCTTAAAGACTAACAAAATATGTGGCAGGGTATGAGCTTTTATGAGTCACTGCTATCTGAAGAAGTGAACAGGGACTCATTAAAGCTTATCCCCTGCCACATATTTTGTTAGTCTTTAAGGTGCTACTGGACTCTTACTCTTTTCTACTGAACAATCTCTGTTGTGCTAAGTGTTATTACAGTTTCAGGTATGTCTCAACAGGGTATAAGAGGCATATATAACTTTTCTATGCTGCTTTCCCACCCAATTCAGGACGCTTGCTGGTGGTGGATGCAGTTTTATGCACACTTACTTGGAATTAAGATCTTTATTTGAAGACTAGGGAAAAATTCAGCTTTTATTTATAAGGGAGATAGCAAGACAGTTCCCCAAGTAAGGGAGATAGCAAGACATTTCCCCAAGAAAACATGCAGAAATCATAAAAAGCAAAAGAACTCCAACTTTGTAGGTATGTCTGGAGGTTGTTTTCTAGCTTGAGGTACCTAGGAGTGCATTATCTATGCATTCAATTTGTGTTTGTCCTTCGGATTCTTACGTTCAAAGGACAGAGAGTTAGTGTCGAATGCTGATGTATATTCCTATGAATTGTGCTGTTACCTTCCAAGCACCAATTGGGAAATAATGTGCAGTTATACAGCTATCATTTTTTCAAAAATCTTTCCCAATGTTTATGTACCTAAAACTATATTAAAACTATGGAAATATTTAAGGCAACTGCGTGCTTTTTATCATGCATTTTGAATGCTTGGAAATGGCCATTTTGAATTTCCAGTACATCATTCTGCATAGCCATATTAACATGTGAGTCCAGTAGCACCTTAGAGAAAACAAGATTTTCAGGGTATGAGCTCTTGAGAGTCAAAGCTTCCTTTATCAGATATAGCCATATTTGTTAGTTTGCATTTAATCCAAACATTACATCAATTGCTTACATTTACAAAGTTATGTAGAATGATATATCATTTTTTTAATGATCTATAGGTTGCTGGCGTACAATAACATAGAGATTTATATAAAAGAAATGTATGTATATAAAAGTGTTGTAAACTCTGTGTTAGTCAAAGAGATAAGCATTAGGATGGCTGCTCACAAACAATACAGTAGTTTCATGTTCTACAAAAATCTGTATCATTCAGTTTTGGTTATTTCATTTTGTTTATATTCTCCAAGCCTCCACTGATTCATGGATGGATTGACAATATGGAAGGCTTCATTCTTTTCTCTATGTTACAGATCCTTCTTTATAAGACAGGCAATTTAATTCTGGGCAGCTGAAATAGGATATGATTTTAGCTTTTACAGCAGAAACAAACACTGATTCAAGAACACAATCTCCTACACAAATGTTCCATTTGCCTTGGCCAAATCCTTCACTTTCAGAGATGATGAATGGTCCATAAACTGGACTTTGAGAAGGGAAGTTAGCCTTCTTATACCCTACAACAGTATTTTTGGTCCTTATAAATTCAGTCCTAAGAGCCACAAGTACTCAAGGTTAGAATGTCCAACGAGAATCTCAAGATTTAAAAGGAAAATCCACCAAGAGTTTGGATTTGAGTGTTCAACATCATTCTTCTAGGAAGATGGAAAGTTGTTTCAGATCCCATCTCCTCCCATGGATAATTCAAAACTCTTCCCCCCCCCCCATATTTTATGTTCTTTATCTTTTATTTTTGTTCCTTGGCTGTTCAGGCTATCTAACTGCATGGCTAAAATTGCCTAAACAATGTGGGCATCTTCTTCACACAAACAGGATTCTATGTGGTCAGGTGAGGTACCCACCTAAGTAGCATTCTCAGTGGCAAGCACAACAGTTAACACATGAAAACACTCTTTCATACAAATGATGCCAGAGAAGACACCAGAATGATTTGCTCGTGTATAAATTAGGTCATACTGCATGGATATGATGTATACTATACAGATTCTTCATAGTTGTATATACCATCTCAATCTGCTTTAGACATTTTCTAGCACCTTGGCAGCTTCGTTTGTGGACATGTGAAATTTGAACCTGGTAATACTGATGGGTTTGTTAACTGGTTTTCATTTCCCAGCAGATGCTGCTACCAGAAATGGAGGTGAATATTTCTCTCCACAGAGGTTCAACTATACACAGGAAGCTTATACTTTTCAGGCATACGGACAGATTTTCACTAGGTGGAAAATAGCAGTGTATAGATTGTCATGAAAAAGATAAACTTGTTCTTGCCACAAGTGTTTTCTAGCCAATTATTTCTGCACAGGAATATATAGATGTTCTTGGACATGGAACTATGGGGTTATATCATTGGGTTTTCTGAAACGTGGACTGCTGATTTTAATTAAATTGGTTTTAATACTGAATTACCACAAATTATAGACAATTTTCCAGTGACAAGAGATATTCCACGTTCCTTTCTGCATTTAGAGAATAGCAACTAGCTAGGGTGAAGGCATCCATGGAAAATATTTCCTTCCATTTCAGACTCAGATTAGAATGATATATGTATTTTAAACCTGGGCTCTCATGGAAAATGGAAGTGCCGTATAAAATTCTCCACTCCTTTCCCATAATGCTTAGACAGACATACCCATGTTGTTTCTGCACCCTGTATCATTGGTGGCCACTGGGGAAATTACATGGGGAAGTCTAAATAAACATTATGGAAGGGAGAAAAAACTCACTTAATACAGAGCTGCCATTTGGGGTAACAGCCAGTGTCACATGTCACTGCAGCCTCAGACTGTACTTTGGATGTGAAGGATGATTAGTTTTCTGAACTAGTGTGTATCAACTGTGCTAAGATTTCCATGAATAAGATTATCAGTTATCTCTCATCTGCTTTTGCCTATAGTTTCACATTCCAGTTAGGCTTATTGTTTTATTAATATTTACACTGAAAGAAACAATTATCCTTCTATATTTCAAATCATTATTTGGTTGGTTAATCTTTGCCTAGAGCTTTTAATAATACTAGGGTATCTTCCTCAATCTTGAGAGTGATTATTTCGTTCCTTGTAATTCCAGAGTAGGATTGCATAAACTATCTATGTTGCCCGGATTTCTTTATAAAATTTAGACACTACTGGACCAATCTGTAACACAACATTTATTTATATCAGAATCCTTAAGAAGAGAAGAAGAAGAAGAGAAGAGATTGGATTTATACCCCGCCCTTCACTTGGAGTCTCAGAGCGGCTTACAAACTCCTTTCCCTTCCCCTCCCCACAACAGACACCCTGTGACTGACCCAAGGTCACATCAGCAGGTGCAAGTGGAGGAGTGGGGAATCAAACCCGGTTCTCCCAGATTAGAGTCCGCACACTTAACCACTACACCAAACTGGCTTAAGCAGCTCATTTTCTTCCTTCTTACTGCTTTCCATATTTGAATGCATTCAATTGACTCCTGGAAATTTATTTTTGTGTGTGTGCGTGAAAAAATATGGTTTGTACACTTTTCTATACAGAGTTTAAAATGTGGGCCTTATAAACCATTTCTGTAGCTGAAAGCATCAATTAGTGCAAATGATTACATACGTCAACTACTGTATGAAATCTAGATGGCCAGTTAAATAATGGCTTAAAATAGCTTGAGAAGCAGCACGAGTAATGTGTTATTCATACTTCCATGAACTAGGCACTCAAAGTCAAACTTCAAGCATAATTTCATCTTAAGTCAATGTGTATTTATCATTCTGAAAAACTGATTGACATGCATTCAATTCTTCATGAATGTGGTTTTACAAATAAGCCGTGTAGGTTCCACTATCATACGCAGTAACAAAACAATCTTTTGAATGTCAGGACTGAAATCAAGTCCTTGTAGTCAGCTAGTGGACCTGGTTCCTTAATCACTGAACCATTAAGAGGGTTCATCAGAGGAACAGGAAACCATTTGAATTAATGGGTAGATAGCTTGTATGCAGTGAGTCAGGAGATGAGTGGGAACAAGCCACCTTCCACTTCTTCCTAGATAAGCCAAAGGACCTAGAATTGCTTTTCAGACTGAGTATCTAATCAACAAAGTAAGTTACTTAGCTGTGTTGCATCTAACACAATAGAGTGCTCCTCAGAACTTCACTCCCACTTCCACTCACTTGACTTCTTTCCCAATGCCCTAAGAAGAACAAGGGAGGATGCCTCACATAAAAAAATTGGGCTCTAGCAAAAGTGACAGATGCAGAAATCTCACCTAATGCCTTTCTCACTCCCCTGGGGGAAATGGCATGTGACCCATGACTTGAGGGGTCGTGTAACACCTTTATAAGAAGTTTCCCCCCCATCTGTGTCAATGGACTGAAACCCCTTACTGTTGGTCAAGGATAATAGTATGAGGTCTTTGAGGGGTTGTGTTACCCTCCTGGTTTACAGAAGCCACATCACATGACTCCCTGTCCATCAGTGTCACAGACTGAAATCCATTTCTACTCATCATGGTTGGAGACAGAGTTCTTAGAAGGGTCACATAATTCTCCCTCTCCAGTAACATGGTCATGTTATTTTCCCCTAGCAGAGGGACAGTCTTTTAAGGCAATATGCCTGAGGTATGACTTCTGCTGAAGGGGACAGGGCATGTGGCACTTGTGGCCAAAGCTCGATGTGAGGAACTCCCTTTATTCTTCTCTGTGCCTTGCTAGATTACCTTAATGAATGACTGCAATCTGAATGCTGTGGTTCTTTCATATTGCCTCCCCTTCCCAATAACAGGCTGCATGTGTGTAAGTTCATACCACAATGATCAGGTGATTCAAATTCTTATTATCTGAGGATGAAACTCCAGAACACCAAACAGAATTTACTGATTTCACAGATGTTACATAATAATTAAAGAAAGGGAGAAAAGGGAAAAGAAAAACTGTAGGCAGAGAGTAAGCTGAAGAGAAGAAAGAAAGAGATAATAGAATATTCTGTTCAGTTCTGGGCACTACAATTCAAGAAGATTACTGGCAACTTAGATGGAAGAATTAAGGAGACACTGAAAGAACTGGATATGTTGGTGTCAAATTAAAATGAGATTAAGGGACAATATAGTGGTCATCTTCACTTATTGAATACAAACAGATAAAAATGTTCTTATACACTGAAGACTTGATTTAAACACAAAACTGCAGATTCCAGTAAAGCATTAGGAAACATTTCATAGCGGCAAGAATGGTTTAGCAATGGCATACATTACCTCAAGAAACCATAGCACCTTTCAGTTTGGTGTAGTGGTTAAATGTGCGGACTCTAATCTGGGAGAACCAGGTTTGATTCCCCACTCCTCCACTTGCACCTGCTGATGTGACCTTGGGTCAGTCACAAGCTCTGGCACAGCTGTCCTTGAAAAAGAGCAGTTTGTGTCAGAGTTCTCTCAGCCCCACCCACCTCACAGGGTGTCTGTTGTGGGGAGGGGAAGGGAAAGGAGTTTGTAAGCCGCTCTGAGACGCCAAGTGAAGGGCGGGGTATAAATCCAATCTCTTCTTCTCTTCTTCTTCTCCTCATATGGGCTTTCAAGAAAAACTTGACCAAGAATCTAATAGAAATACTTTAAGCCAGGGGTGCTTAGGATTGAGTTGTTTCCCTTTAAGTTTCAAACGAAGTGTGATTTTTACTGAGGTATACTGTCAAGCCCAGGGTTCCCTGGGTGGAGGGATGCACTGCTCCAGGGTGTGATTTCTTCTTGGAAAACAGTGGACGTGGCCTCAGAATTCAGGGGGGGTGGGTTTGGAACTCACCCAATTCCCACTCCATCACCCCCAGAGTCTATTCCTTGGGAGCTCTCCCTCTCTGGCATCCTCCATATCCTCATAGAGTCTTGGGTTCCTTCTCCCCAGCCAGTCCTTCTGCTTCCAGTTAAATCACCTGTCCCCAGTCCAGCTCCTCCCTCCTTGCTCGCTCCCTCCTCCCCATCACAAGAGAGAGGCCAAAGGGATCTCCTGATCCCAAAGCCCAACACCTGCACCCAACCCCTCCCCTTTTCTTCATCCTCGGTGCCTGGCAGCCAGTGTTCCCTCTAAGCTGAGTTAGTGTGAGCTAGCTCACAGTTTTTTAGCCTCCAGCTCACAGATTTTTCTCTTAGCTCAGGAAGGATGGCTCCAGAGCAAACTAATTTACGCAGTAGCCGAATCACTCACTCACAACTTTAATGCCAGTAGCTCATAAAGTAGAATTTTTGCTCACAAGCCTCCATAGCTTAGAGGGAACATTGCTGGCAGTGTGGGTCTACATCCCTTCCCTGTGCTGACTGTGGGGTAGGATGTGAGGATGGGGGTCGGTAGCCCCTCTTCCCTTCCCCCTTTTGGCTGCCTTGATGCCATCTGATCTCGGGTGGGTCCCATCTGCCCTCAGCTGCTGCTTTGTTCATTCCCTGGCTCAACCTATCCTGCTCTCTGTGAGTGGGCCCTTGCTCTCTCACTCTCCTGACTCCACCAAGTGCTTGCTGTTGGGCTGGCCCCCATCATCGCTTCGGCCCTCATGGGGACTCCTGGGCTAAGGCCAGGGGTGCCAGATCTGAGTAGACCTCCGGACATATACCTAAAGCTCTGGCCAAACTGGTGATTTCTAGTAAACAACTATAGCTGAAATCAGTTAAATGGGCCTCTGTGATATGCCAAATGTCGTTTGCTTTAAACAGAGTGACTTCAGTGCACTGAAAATATTGTGGTAGATATCAGGAAGTATAAGCAGAAAGTACAACTGTTACTCTTAAAATGCATTGCTTTTTTGCAATTTAATATTCAATATAGACAAAAGTGTGTCTCACTTCCTGAGGAATTGCCCCCAGTTCAAAGATATCTTTTCCTTTGATCAATGAAATCTGAAATGATTCCTCTGCTTGAAGGACAGGATATTCTGTTTTAGGCAGGGGTCGTTTAGTAGGAAAAGAGCTAGGGGAACCCATTAGCATAACTCATTAGCATATGCCACACCCCCTGACATCACCAGAAGTGTGTCATAAGGCCACACCCCCTGACATCATCGGAAGTGTGTCATAAGGCCACACCCCTTGCCATCACCGGAAGTGTGTCATAAGTCCACACCCACCACTCAGTTAGTCTTAGGACAGGAAGTAGTCTATGGCTGCGGTCACATGGAACATTAGCCATGCAAGAGAGACGGAAGACAGGCGGAGTTTCCGGGCGCGATCTCACCGGCACATCTGGGAAGCGTAGCGCTTCCGTGGCACAACTGAGGCTTCCCGCCGAAAACACGCAGCAAAAAACTAGTACCTCGGAGGTACTAGTTTCCGGAAACTGCGGGGCAAGGGTGGGCGTCTGATCGCGTTTCCGGTGGCATCCGGCGCCCGCCCATGTCCCCTTGCGAAAAAGGTGTTGTTTTTTTCCAAGTCTCCGTGGATGCGCACACGAACCCAACGGAGCATGCGCATTCGTCGTGTACACAAAAAAAGAAAACCAGTTTGCCGCACCGCGCACTTCTTCGTTGCGCGCAGGCGTGTCCTGTGGGCACCTCTCCCTTCCCACAGAACCTCCACGGTACCTCCACAGAACCTCCACAGGAGGTCTGATCGCTTAACTGCGCGTTAGTTTGCCCCGGGGCAAACAGCCACGCTTCCCCTCCGCAGTTTCCTGCCCGTGTGACCGGAGCCAACGCATAGCAACCCCAGGCTTCCTGAATGGTCTTCCATTCATGCATAAAGCAGGACTAACCCTGACTGTCTTCTGAGATGTGACAAGACTGGGCTAGCCTGGGCCATCCAGATCAGGGCCCCCCTAAAATACTGTCACTTCAGACAACCATATAATGATATTTAGCATTGTTTATGTGGTTTTACTGTGTCTTTATGTATTTTTTATAGGTTTGTGTATATATGTATTGGTTTTGCTTTTGTTTGAAACTGCTTTATGACTTTGGGTACTTTTCATGGAATAATACCTGAGAAATATCATAAATAGACAAACAAAATGTACTATAGTGTGTTATGAAGTAATGGCTATGGTTTTCAGAACCTACGTGTTTAACAGAGCATCAGTTCACAGATACTGTTCATGTCTGCAGTTACATATGAAGCGGCTAATGATGACCACTCCTGCAAATGCCAAACAATACATTCCAAACTCTTAATATGCACTATGCAATCTACAAAATGGTCTTGGACTCCAAGAACCAAGATGGGTAACTTCCTACTTATATGACTTGAGTCTGTTCTGATACAGTAAAATGAAAGTTATATCATTGGCTTCAAAACAGGCAGGGCTTAGAAGTATCCCCACAAGAAGCCATCAGTGAATCTTTGAAGAAGGAAAATTGAACTTGCCTTCAGCAGCAGGCATGGCAGGTGTAATTCCTGGAGCCTGTGGTACGAATAGGTGAGGAGCTGGTCCTGCACACAAGATGGGAATAAAAGGGCATTCATAATTAATCAAACCATTCTTTTCTCAAATGTGATGCCTACTGGCATCCTAGCATACACTTTTATATGTTAACAGTCCCTTGGGAGACTGAGCTTGCTTCTGAATTGTTGAGGCATATTAGTAAGTACCAAGCAGACACCACTGAAGAGGAAGCTGGAACAAACAAAAATGGGGAGATTTAAAAGTGAGCTACAAGATTACTGTGCATGAAAAGTAAAAAAAAAAACCAGAACAACAAAAAGGAATTGATGGATTATTTGCCATCCTGTTACTTTTTCTTCATAATTTAAAACCTCAAAGGATCGATATAATGAAAAACTTCTGATCCTGATGATTTGAAAGAATGCACGTGTATTTTTTCTCTTTTTATTTATTTATTTATTGTCAAATTTGTACCCCTCCCTCCCCGCAAAGCAGGCTCAGGGCGGTTTCCAATAACATAAATACATGATAAAAACATACATAATACAAATTAAAACATAACAGTTAAAAATAATGCATTACAAAGTGCTGGTGGCGGTTAAAATTCAATCAGAAGGAATGCTTTCAGATGGATTTCCAGCTTCCAGCATAAAAGTGCTTAGATGTTATTCTGCTCGTCAACTCTTATAGCAGCTGCTCAATGTTGACTTTGTGGGCCGTGCACTGTGGCGACGGCCCCTAATTATATGCATGGCGGAAGAGCTCCATCTTGCAGGCACTGCGGAACTGCGAAAGGTCCCACAGGGTCCTGATCTCCTCCAGGAGCTCATTCCACCAGGTAGGGGCCACCACCGAAAAGGCCCCGGCCCTAGTAGCAGCTAGGCTGGCCTCCCTCGGGCCAGGGAGGGTCAACCGATATACTATAAAGAACTAGTCTAGTTAACCAATGTCCAATTGGCAATGAAGAAAAACAGTTGACTAATACCTTGCTATGAGCTCTAATTCTGTCTCTACCTAGAAAAGTAGATTTGGGAGCTATGGTGGTTTAATGAGCGGCTATATTATATACACATTTATTTTTGTTTATTTATTAAAGCATTTATATCCTGCCTTTCCTTTTGGTTCAAGGCAGCTTATGATAATACTTAAAATATCCCCAGCTAAAACCAAAGATAAAAGCCTCAAATTCCACCTTTGAAAGATGCCCAAAAAGATGTGTTCACCTAAAGACAGTTTTCAATTTTACTCAGAAAGATGAAATAAAAATGAGTTGTGCTTGCTTTTCCCATACTTTTGCTATAATGCATAAAGGGGAAAGGTATGCATTCCCATAAATGCCCTTACATCACATGATTTCTCCCATCATATGTTACACCAGAGAAGTATAAGCAGAAGAAATACAACTCAGTGTAAGAGTAAATATGATGCAATAAGTCCACAATCAGGATCCCTGCTACCCACTGATTTTTAAATGTTTACCCCATAGGATGGTGGGACCGGGAAATCTCCTGGGACTACAACTGATCTCCAGACTACACAGATAGGTTTCCTGAGGAAAATGAAGGCTTTAGAGGGTGGATTCTATAATATTGTACCCCACTGTGGTCCTCCTCAGGCTCCATCTCCAAATTTACAGAAATGTTCTGGAGTTTGTCAACCACAACAACTGGTGAAGGAGGAACAAAGTTGGTGGGGGAAACAGTGCCAAAGAAGTGTGGGTTGGCTGTTTCCCCATGCTATTTTTATTATGCAGAAGTTCTTATTGGCTCACAGGGAAAATAAATAGATACTTGTAAGTATCAAGAACATGTATGGCAAATATATTTGTTTATATTCTGTTGTTCCTTCAAGGAGCTCAGGTAGCTTATATTATTCTCCTTTCCTTCATTTTATCATTACAAAAACTCTGCCAGTAGGTTCAGCTGAGAGAGGGTAATACAATGAGCTTCATGACTGAGTGGAGATTTGAACCTGGATCTTCCTCCAAGTCTAGCACCTGATGAAAATTTCATTCTGATATCTTAAACTTCAAGGCAGATATTTAGTTACAACATAACCATTGCTTTCCTCCTCCCCCCAGTTTAGAAAATAGGTATACAGGGGAGCTTATATCCTGAATATATATACTGATTTTTATTCTGATACCTTACTGTTCAATAGAGTTATCACACTATAAACAATCAAATTTATGGAATTCTGAACATGCCAATCATTAATCCAAAGGCCTCACTCTGCACAAATATAAATCCATGAAAATTCAAGCATAAACTGGAAAACATGAAAGCTATAAAAAAGCTTCCATTTTAGTAAAAAGTAAGTATAATAATAAATAAAGCTGATGGGGGAAAATGTTATATTCATGTATTTACTATATTTAACAGAGGAATCTAGAAACGGTAATTTCCAAAACTTTTCATGTTTAATAATGATGTGGAAGACAGTTATAAAAAAACTCCCATTACAAGATGGTCATGCAAAGTTAAACCAAATATTATCATATTTTGCCAAAGCAACCCTGCCTAATTCGCACTTAAATATTTCACATTAGAACTGGACTGGTGGTGCTAGAAAGTGCCATCAAAGCTGACTTATGGCGATCCCATAGGGCTTTGAAGGCAAGAGATGTTCAGAGGTGGTTTGCCATTGCCTGTCTCTGCATCACAACCCTGGATTCTTTGGTGGTCTCCCATCCAAATACTAACCAGGGCCGACCCTGTCACTTAGAAGGGCTGTCACTTAGAGAAGGGCAGGGAGCTGTTTCTGTTGGCAGCAGAGGATAGGACTCACAATAATGGGTTTAAATTAAGGGCTGGAAGGTACCGGCTGGATAGTAGGAAAGACTTTTTAATGGTAAGAGTTGTGCAACAGTGGAATCAGCTGCCTAGGAAGGTGGTGAGCTCCCCCTCACTGGCCGTATTTAAGCAACGTCTGGACAAACACTTGTCAGGGATGCTCTGGGCTGATCCTGCATTGAGCAGGGGGATGGACTAGAAGGCCTGTATGGCCCCTTCCAACTCTGTGATTCTATGATTCTATGCTTAGCTTTCGAGATCTGACAAGATCAGGCTAGCATGGGCCATCCAGTTCAGGGTCCTGTATTTCCCCAACAATTTCATTAGTAGGACTTAATTCCAGAGAGCTATGGAAAGCAAATGGAGAGTTCAAAGCAATGATTTGTGTATGTGAAACATTTATTACTGATATCACTAGTCATGTTGCCAGAGTTCATAATTACCTGGTTCAGAGCATGTGCAGAAAATTTTAACAGTAAGCCCTCACTCTCTGTGAAATTCTAGTTGATTGCTGTATACTCTGTGAACAGATCACCTGACAAAGCTAATTTTGTTAATGAGTATTGTCTCTGCTCCTTTTTTTCTTAGTGTATTAATACTCTAGATTATAGTTCTAATACTCTTGTTCCCAGATGTTTAGGTAGGGGAGGCAGCTAAATTTCCAAAGCCAATTTCAAATCAACTCAAGGGAATTTTGCATATCCCTAGATAAAACACCACCATATAACCTCACCAATCCTGACATACTGTAATTTGAAAGGAAGCAGATCACCTGCTCACCTTCTAGTTCACAGAGTTGTTTGGCAATCAAGAAAGGACCAAGTAGACATTAAGTGGACTATATGCAAATACGAATCAAGTGCAAGACAGACTGGAGGTGGCAAGACAGACTGGAGGTGGCAAGTGAGGGCTGCTGTTTTCTACATTTTAAGCTAAAGTTACATTTGAGCTAAAGTTAAAAATATTGTACAAAAATGTTCTCAATGTTCTATTACTGCTTTGTCCATTGCCATCTGGGAGAATGTGACAAATTATGCAATTAGAACTAATTGCATTTTTTGAAGGATGATAATGAATGTTGAGTATGCCAGTTATTAAAATAAAATGGCTGATCCTTAAATTGCCCTATAGATTTTCTTAGGAACTGGCTACCACATGGGCCCATGATACATCACCTTCAGATGCCATATGGCCTAAATATAAAAACAAGAAAACATGAAAAGCTTGACTTTACCCTCAGGTACAAATATGTATTCTGAAAAGCCCCTCTTATAATCTGATTTTAAAATCTTATGTTTCCATATGTTATTAAATATCTTTCTCTTTGCTTTGATGATGTAGCACAAAACAGAAGAGCCAAATTAATATTTCATCCTTCCTTTTGATTAAATATGTTAAAGGGGATATCCTAACTTAAATTGCCCTCTCTTCACAGATTCAAAGCCTTGGTTTTAAATAATCTGGCAACTGCACCAAAAAGTAGTCTACAAGATCTGTCAGCAGAGCTCTTATCATTGCTGTCCATGCACTAGATGGCTTTTTTATATAATAATACCATGCTGATCTGTTTAAGTAATCCTGCTGTTGATAAGATTATAGTCATTCTGATGGCTACCAGACATGAGTGGTGCTTTATTATACTTTGTAACAGGCAATTGTGTGGCAAACATGCCTATTTAGAGTCTTGATAACAGTCAACCACATGAACACATTTGAAATTCTATGTAAATGTTGTTTAAAAGTGTATAACAAAGTGAAGTATATAAGACACTGTCAGAGACCCAAACCTGGGTCCCCTTGGGTCACCACTCCTTTTTGCCTGAGCAGCACCCAGCCCTGTGGGTCCTCAAGGTTAAATATACCCAGATAAAGCAGACTTTGGTAAAAATATATAAAGGTTTATTCAAAAGTTTCTAAAAGGACATCACTATGCAGTACAGTCTCTATAGCTTAGCAACAGACAAATAAAAAAGGTAACTTTTCTATCTACCTGTTATAGGAGACCTATATGCTGTAGTCCATCATGATGTAGCATAGCATATCAAAGCACACTAGCATGGCATAAACATGAAACAAGCATGGCTCCCCTTTGTTCTATATTCTTACTTTAGATGGTCCTTTGGAATCCCTTTTGATGGAACTTTCCAGAGGACTTCAATGCCTACTGATTCCCTCCTCCCATCTGATTATACAGCTGAGCACAGTTTCTTGTGGTTAACCAATTACTTCATTCTTAACTCCGGTTTTGAAAGAGATAAGGATGGTATCTGCAGGAAGCCCTGAACCATTGACACCTGTGAGCCAGACCAGGTGTACTAACAATCACATTAACCCGTGAGGGAAATTAAGGTGCTTTGCCTCACAGACATTAATGGTACATTTTATAGGAATCAGCATGTCTGTATGTCACAGTGTCAGACTCCCATCGCATCAACGAAGAACACACTTGTAGAATAGAGGTTTCTTTATTTGAAGCAATAGGTGCATAACAGGATCACTGTTCAGAATGAGGGGGGACTCAAATGGTAAGGCATGTTATAGGACATTCAAACTACTGAGGCCCAATTGCGGGGTTTCCCGCGTGCGCCTTTGGGCTTGAGAACTAACGTTCCTAAGCAGCTCATGTTATCTTATTCTCACGGCATTTCATGAGAGCTTCCTTGCACTAACAAGCACTTGCAACCACCTGTGGCCTTGGGAGATATAATTGTTTCGGCGAGCTACATAGACATGCGTATCTACGGTTCTACAGTTAAAAGCGAAAGCACCCATATGCATACGGAAATACAAAACAAAACATTGGCAGCTTGCTGACACACAGATCAAAAAGGGAGTAATAACAAGGATGAATTCAGCCACTGGTAAAAATGGACACAAGTAAAAGCCCTTTCAATGGAAAATAAACTTTTAGTAGGAAAGAAAGAAAGCCACAGTTGTCATCAGAGAAGATAACCAGAGTTTCAAGCAAGAGAATGAAGGGGAAGGAACAGATTTTCAGTATTTGAAGGAGAGAAACAATATGGTTTGTTACCTGATTACTTATGGTGAACAAAGAAGACAGAGATGTGGTTCTGATTGACAGCCACTTTACTATACACGAAAATTAGCTCTGAGATTCCATGGGAAGCCACCATTTGGGAAATGTTTTGATGAATCACCATTTGGGAAATGTGCCTTCAAGCAAGCACTTTGCACTTCTCTTCAAACATATCTTTTTGCCTATCTGATCACTATCACCACTTAAGTGGACATTTAAGCAACAAGTCTGCCTTGACAACATGTCTTACGATACCTTACAGAAAAACAACGATGGGGACAACAAAACATGTGGGCTAGCAGCAGCAGCAGCAGCAGCAGCAATATAAAGTATATCCTAGTTTAGCAAATAAACACACACAGGTAGAGAGAAAACAATGGGGTATTCTTTAATTTTCTCTCTCTGCATGATTGTGTATGTATGTGGTTGGAAGACATTATATACTTGGACTTTCAAAACATTTTTAATGAAATTGTTCACCAAAGTCTTCTGACAGAATGATTCACTAGTTAAACAATAGGAAGGCAAGGATAAGATTAATCAGACAATTCTCACAAAGAAGGGAAGTAAGCAGGAAGTAAAATAAAATTAAAAAGTAAAATAAAATTAAAAAGTAAAATAAAATAAAATTAAAAAGTAAAATAAAATTAAAAAGTAAAATAAAATAAAATTAAAAAGTAAAACAAAATAATGCCCCTGCATAAATCCCACAGGCATTTATAAAGTACAATTTTTAAAAGCATATTGAACCAGCCAAAAAGCAAGTTCTAGATCTACTGAGTAAGTTCACTTCATGGGCCCCCTGGCTTGCACCTTTGACCATACCTGCCAACAGAGGAAGAACAGAACCTAAGCTGCTATCCACGTACTCCACAGCCAGCCACCTTCTACATTCAGACACCAGCTATCATTCACTTCAATGTGACTTCACAGGAAAATGTGGATTTTGCCTATCTGAGATGCCATCTAGACAGCTTCTAGAGTCAAAACACATCACCAAGAACATCAAAAGTTTCCCTGTTATGTACTGCTGTGCATACTATGGACTACTGTACATCAGTTTAAGTTGTACCTTGCACACAAGTGCATCTGCCTATAACTCTAATTGCCAAAATAGCTAGCTACCACCAGACTACCACTTCACATTATGCCCAGCTAGCAGTAATGTTCCAATGCTTATTCCAGAGCACTGCCCTAGAAGATGGAGCAAAAGCATATGGAAGGTCTTCAAGGACAATCCAACACAATTCATGTCAGTATTAATGTTAAAAGGACTAAACATTACATGATTTTTTTTAAAAAAACTCCTGTCTAGTACTGCAGAAAGAAACATGCCCACCTTTATAATTGTGGCTTGGATTAATGCATTAATTTTATCCCAAATAATGCCCTCAATTTAACTTCTGCTATATTCCTCATGCAGCCTATATGATTCTATGCTGCTGTGTCTTGCAAATAACATTTCATGTCATCAAAACACAAAATTAATGCAAGAACAGTATGAGACTCTTTCATACAAAAAATGCTCACCCTCCCTCCCCCCACATAAAGGAAAAGAGTTACCAACAAGCATTTTAAGGAATTTCACACACCCAGAATTAATGTGGGGTGTTGTTTTTCATTTCCCTGAATTCAGTTTTGGGAACCCATATCTGCAGCTTATTAACAGTGGTCCCATCAGAAAATTTATTTGAACTATTTTAAACTGTGTGACTCTTTATGAAGCTCTAGTGATTTTATTTTCTGACTCAGACCAGGCCATTTTTAACCAAGTTGAACCTAGCATGTAAAATTCTGCACAATAAGCCAATATTTCTTTGTAATACTAAATTCATCATAGAATATTAAAATAATTCTTCAAAACAGACAATGCTCACCCACATCTAGAATGTTTGAAATATTTTGGGTGTATGTTAAGCTGCACCTAGCTTTGCTAGGCATATTATTCTAAGGATGTGAGGGTAATCTGGCACACTATTCTAAATAGTCTGACATACACAGTGAAAATGATTTTTTTTAAAGCCAAGTGGGGTTTGGAGCAAAATGCAACTGGTGGCAATTTTTTGTGACATGGAAGGACTGGAGACAGGAGTAGATGCCAGAGGAGAGAGAATTATAAAGTAGATGGAAAATATTTCAGGACTCGTAACAAGAGGGATTTAATATGACAAAAGGATGTCATACATTTTCTTCAGGACTCCTTTCTCTTTGTCTCCTATGTACCTGAGTGTTGTTCTTTGCTGGCAACAGAGTCCTACGAAGCAGCTCACTTCATTATGATGCTCTTTCAGAAACAGAAGGAGCCTGTGCATAGTACTCAAAGAATACATCCCTTGATTGTGCATTCTGCTTTTTACAGAAGCTTCTTAAGGACAATGAACCCAAAGAAACAAAAAGAATACAGCGATGGGATTCATTTTCAGGAATGAGAAATAAGCTATAAAAGCAAGGGATCCTTATCAGGGGCACAATTTAGGAAGCAGAGGAAGGAGGATTTCCTTCCTCTATGTTACAGTTCACATGTGATTATTCTTTAGAGGCCCTTATATGACTTACCATTTCCATAGGTCATCAAAAGGAGCAATATTGCTGAGAAAAGTAAAATGGCTTATGTACCTTGGGTGTATGTCAAAGATATAAACCCTTTTATAGTAAAAAGAAGGCTGCCTACTAGAATTTTTCTACCAAATCCTTAAAAAGAAGAAAGAGGATTTATAGAAACAGCGACATGACATACTACAAACTGGTCAACAGTCTCCAATATTAGCTACATGACTGGAATCTGATCCAAGTGTATCCTCCGTATTAGAAAAGTCTGAAAATTAGTATACTTGCAGCCAAAGATACTTATGTTTCTAGAAAGCATAAATACTTGACTGAGGTTAGTAGAGATTTGCAATAGCTGCTGGGATTGTGTGTTCATTTAGTTGTGTGATGAAGGTTTTAATAGAACTATATATGCTTTTATTTTCCATGATGTGACTATGATTATCTGCTGAAATAACCTGTAATATAATATGCCTGGTCTGCAAGAGTGACTCACTGCTGATTAGTGTTGTTAATCTACTTATAATCTTCCATCCTTATGATCTAGCCAAGCTCCCTCTTCACTCTTTTGTTTTCTTTCCTTATCTTTGTGTGTACTACTTTACATTTGTCTTTAATATTTCATTGAATTTTTTTCTACCCAGCTCTCTGATTATTTTTATTTTCTGAAATCATTTTCATAACATCCCTTTCCTGGGTGTTACCAGCTGATTTTACATTAACTTAAAGCACCATAAAATATTTTAACCCAAGATAAGTAACCACAGCAAATAATTATTTTTTTCCATTTTGATCCAAAGATACACAGAATATTGGAGGGGGAAATACTGTGTCAATTGTGACATAACTATTTCCCCTGTTTCTAAATTGCAGTTTGCCCCAAAGGCCTGCTGTCAAGGAGAAAGATAGTATGTAAATATTCAAATAAATTAATAAACTGCCATTAGTATCTAAATAACTAGAAAATAGCCAGCATCCTACCCAACCATGCATGTGTGGAAGGCACACACTTTCCCACATTTCTCTGCACTGTGGGGAAACTGAAACTTCCACACATGGAGGGAGGATACTGTCTTTCTCTACATAGTCATTTACTATGAATGCAGGAATTTAGTTAATGATACATTCTCATTTTGAAATGGCAAAAAGTGCTTAGGCAAAAGTCCTGCATACTTTCATTCTGCCAGGGACTTTGGTGAGAGCTGAGCAGTCAACTGTGTGCAGCCTTAGGCATATAGGATAATACGTTGGTGTCATATCGTATTAACCATCTAGTTAAGATAAGGAATAGTATAAGAAATGGATGATGACTGCTAGTGCAGACTCTGAAGAATGGGACTGGCGGAGATGGACAAAATTACAAAAAAATTGAATAACAAAGAAGATCAGGAATTCTATGAAGAGTGGAGAGACTTTAAGGTTTACCTAGAAAAGAACTGGGATGTGAAACATAACTTACTATATTTGGAACAATATTGAAGTTAGAATATGATGTTATCTTAAGTTGTGCTGGAGTGACGAGGGGGGAAACATTGCGGGAAGCCGGGGGGAGGGAGAGAGTAAATTGGGGATATTGGTATGGGGTTAAAACTGAAATATTAACTTGAACTGATGATATGTCAATATTTTCATGAAAATAAAATTGTGATCAAAAAAAAATCGGGACTGGGATTATTATCACATATAATGAACACATTAAGTTGCCTTGTACTGAATCAGACCCTTGGTCCATCCGTCTACTCAGACCGGCAGCAGCTCTCCAGGGTCTCAGGCTGAGGTCTTTCACATCACCTCCAGGATTGAACCTGGGAATTTCTGCATGCCAAGCAGATGTTCTTCCAGTGAGCTACAGCCACTCCCCCAATGGGGCATTTTGATATCAGTATCAAAGTAGATTAATACTATAGGAGGAGATAAAGGTCACAATCTCTGGGAAATGCTCATTAAAATAAATGGCAGGTGTGTGTTCTCACTCATTTCAATATGCATGCACAGGAGAGCTTCCTGGTGGATTGGACCCATACACTTTTTTTTTTTAATCAATATAAAGAAACAACTGCAGAGCTGGCAGTTGTAATTACCAAAAGAATGGCTCGTGATAAATAATACCTGATTAGCCTTAAACGATTCCATGATTAAGTCTTAATTTTCTGTGCTCTTCCTAGGAGGTACTTGGAATTACTCTGTATTACATCTTCCCTTTCATACACTTTTAAAAATGCACTGAGAAATAATTCCAGCTGGATATCAGAGCAGTAAAAGACAAAATGTCACATCATCAAATAATTGTCAGTTTTGTGATTGGCAAGAAACATGCACAAATGAAAACTTTAGCAACATTGTTGGAAAGCCAGTGTGTTGTGGTCAATGGAATTGTAGTCAATGGACTAGGAAGATTTGGGTATAAATCCCAACTCACCCTAAAACCTGTTATGTGGCCTTACTCTGAGAATATTAAGAATCAACACACCATGAGCTAATAGTCACCATCTGTTGGTAAATGTTGCTATACGAATATAACAAACTTAACAGATACAGAGCACTGACGATAAGTACATTCAGATAGACTTAACATGAAAGCTGAAAAATGCCATTAAAAGTGTCCACTAGAAAGCAAATGATACAATTCTCCAATGTAAACTTCTTGCACTAGGCAAGAACTGTCCTTAAGAAGGTTCACACAGAATCCCCCATGGTCGCAGAAGTTGGCTACAAGACTGCTGCAAAAAGCAGCTGAACATGGTTGTGAGAAGCAGCTGAGAAGCAGCTTGAAAAGCTGCTTATGGGTTCCATCTTCCATGAAGCCCAAATGTTCAAGAACCATATAATAATACTTAAATCCTCTGGACCGGATGCCTGCTGAGATAATTATACAATGTGGCAATAATTCTCTAGCTTCTTTTTAATCTGGCAACAGCTTTCCCAGCTTCAAATAGAAAGAGTTCTCATTATTATAATGATCTCAGCAGGCATTGGATCCAGAGGATTTAAGTTATTATTATATTATTATATATGTTTGATTTGCTTTCTAGTGGAAATTGTTAATGGGATTTTTCAGCTTTCATGTGAAGACTATCTGAATGTACTTACTGATTCTTAATTAATATTGTTATTCCACCGTGGTCCCCATTCACTCTGAGGATAACATGGGATAACATTATAATGTCATGCAAACCACCTCAAGCCTTTAGGAGAGAGGATAGGATACTGATCTGGTTAATAAGGAACCCCTAGCTTGTGAGGGACAAGGAAACTTGTTTGGAGAAGAAGAACAGACTGCCTGTTTTGTTTTGGAAATAAAATGGCTACAATTCTTTTTAAACAGTAAAACATACAGGAAAAACTTTCTGTCAGCTAAGACATGGTGGCAAATACCAAACTTTGCTTCCCTGTTGTCACATGATAAAAAAACCAGCCACTGCAATCCAGGTCTACTGTTGTGTAAAATAGGAAAATCAGGAGGGTTTAAAGTGACATTGATCTAACATACCAAAGCAATTCATGTTTATTGGCTTTGCAGGCATTAGGCAGGACCACTATCACAAGACAAGATGGAGCTCAGTGTCAAACTGGACACTGCATGTTTAAAGGGAAATGGAGATATGTAGGGCCCGGTGTAGGGCAAAGGGAGAATTTAACCCCTTTTGTCAAGTTGAAGCACATGTACGTAAGTAGGCTATTAGCCCTGTAAATGAAAAAGGACATACAAAGTCTTTTCCCCCTTCCAAAATGAATTAACAACATGCCTTGTGGAGCATTTGCTCTCTCTCTTTCCCTTTACATCTCGCAGGGCTCTTTTTGTAGCAGGAACTCCTTTGCATATTAGGCGACACACCCCTAATGTAGCCAATCCTCCAAGAGCTCTTCTTACAGGGGCTACTGTAAGCTCTTGGAGGATTGGCTACATTAGGGGAGTGTCGCCTAATATGCAAAGGCGTTCCTGCTACAAATATGAGCCCTGCGATATACTGTAGTACCAGTTCAGACTGGGGCCTTGCACAGCTGCTATTACTGTGGGAAAATCTATTCATTGTTCATGTGTCTATATGTTTCTTTTAATTGTTTTTAATTGCTTTGTGTGTTCATGTGTGCCTATTTAAAACTGGTCTGATTTTTTTTATTGCTTCCTGCTTTTGGGACCATATGCTGGGTGGAAAGATGGCATAAAATGTTTAAAATAAAATAAACTTCACAGGCAACAGAAGCTGGGAGGCGATAGGCAGATCTCAAAACTGGGTGAAGTAAACAGTGGAGTCCCCCAGGGATCTGTTACAGGTCCAGTGCTATTTAAATTGTTTAATAAATTATCCATTAAAAAGGGTGAGAAGTAATGCAGCTGATTGTGGATGATATCAAAGTATTCTGGACGGTGGAAGTTAAAGCAGATTGTAAAGAGCTCCATGCAGATTTTTCTAAACAGTGGGTAACAATGTGACAAGTGGGGTTCAAAGTACGTAAGTATAAAACTGACACATATTGTAGCAAAAAAATCATAACTTACAATCACTAGCAGTGACTGACTAGAGTGGGACTGAAAATATTGGTTGCATTGTAATGTCTTTGCATATTTTGATGTTGCAGCTGCATTCTGAATCCTGATTTCCCAATCTCAAATAGGATAAAACAGATGAAAAAAGTGCAGAAAGGGGAATCGAAATGATTGAAGAACTGGAGCCAGTTATTTATACCATTATGCAAGTGTGGAGAAAGAGATTTTTCCTCTTCACCCAATACACTGGAATTTGTGGGCACCTAATTAATTGGATGGGCATACAAATTGATTCAGGACAAACAAAAGAATATACTTCTCCCTATGAACATCCTGAAGGGGTGTTCTGATGCTTGCCCCAGGCATGAAGACTTCCTGAGAAGTGTACCGTCAAAACTCAACTTGGATAAACTGATGTCAACTTGACTCAACTTGGATAAACTTGACTCAACTTGGATAAACACGTCAACTTGACTCAACTTGGATAAACTGATGATGTTGCATCATCAGATCAAGGAGATTATAAAAGGGCCTCTCCTTGGCTTCATGGGGTCAGTCAGTTTTGACCATTTTGACAGTTGAGTCAAGAGAAGCTCCAGAGCTTTAGTATGCAAACTCTGCCATAACTCCTACAGACAAGCCTCCCCACACAGAACTACAGCAAACAGCCAGGAGTAACATGCATCTGGAGAATGGATAACAAAACGGACACAAGACGTGGCCTTCAAAGGAGTTCAGTGATGGCAGTCTAGCAGGCACCCTGGTATGAGGTGACATGGGGTGTCATACAACACCAAGGTCCCATTATGAGGATGACCTTATTCCTCCATAACCAAGGATCTGGATTTTAGGAACATTTTTTGCCTATGACAAGGTAAGCTGATTTAATCTTAAGGAGGGAGCTTGGGCACCCTGTAGATCATATAGCAAAAGCTATGCTAGAGGCCACTGAGGGGGTATACTTTCAAAGCCACGGCATAATTCTGGAACTCAGTGCCAAAGGGTGTACTGATAGAACACTAGCTCAGGTGACAGAAACTTCATTGCAGAGATAGTTTGTTCACACAGGGCTCTTCTTGCACTTTTCATTTAGTTAGGCTTCTTGGAACCTGAAATGGTAATGGGAGCCTTTAAGAATTTGTGAAGGAAGAAATTCTTGAGAAATGGTTTTATCTGCGAGACAGAGTGGAAGAGAGCAACTGTGTATGGTATACCATCTTTTTTCCATCAGATTTTGCGTGCTTTCAACAGATTTATTTATTAAAATATAATACCTTGCCTTTTTCACCATAACAAAGTGGTTCAAGATGGTTTGGCACATGCATGACAGAGAGAGGTTTAGCAGACAGGGAGACTAAATGGTGAGTCTTGCTCAGGGTACAGAAGAACAGTGACAGATAACCCTATTTTCTTCTTTGCTGCTTTTATCCATTCCCACACATGAGACATACCAAGTACAAACCAACCTTCCTTCCTTCCTTCCTTCCTTCCTTCCTTCCTTCCTTCCTGGATGTAAACAGTTCTCTGCCTTTAACAACTCAAAATGTTATGCAGCATTGCACACCTGAGGCTCCATTCTACTGATTTGTGGAATTTCACAATGATGGCAGAAAGGGCTCCTATTGTCCCCTTACTCAACTCCAGCACTGGATTCCTCTCAACACAATGGCAAAGACTGCCTGAAGCCTTGAGAAATGAAGGTGTAAATAAAAGGGGAGAAGAGGAGGTTTCAGGTTGTGTGATCTATTTTTGATAAATTAGATGTTGTTTCTGTACTCTTCTTCTCAGGTGGTTGGATTTTCAGAGTGGTGTGGATAGGAGCAAGGTGCTTTCAAGATAACAAATGGGTGAAGGTTGTTGGGTGTGGGCCAAGGAGGTTAACCAATATGACCATGTTGTCATTGAAGTGTAATGATGAGATTTCTTAGAGGTAAGGCCAGACTGGGTCCTAGGACTACCCTAACTCTGTACAATGTAGGAATAGTGGGTTGCACCAGAGCGGTGATGCTGTCTTTGAGACCTTTCTTACTTTGAAAACTACTTTCAGTAGCTGCTCTCTCACAGACCTGATACACAAGAAAGAGATAAATTGCTTTAATGGCAAGAGAGTTTTTTTTGTCGGTGACAAAGGAATAGTTCCCAGATGTGAAAGGATATTCCACCTTTCTATCTGGCTAAGGAAAGACATTATACTAGTTGCAAGGCTTGAATTTTGCAGATAACTAGAATGATAATACAATTTCTCAAGATGGTTTCACCTTGGAAATATTAAATCTTCACTTGTACTGATACAGCCTTCATGTGGAGAATTATCTTGTACTCTTGGCACAGATCTTGTGCCTCTGCATATCACACATGAGTGAAAGGAATTATGATTATGATGGAAAATGTGATCCTTGATTGTCAAAGCGTCTAGTGTTACTGATAGTTCACAGCTCTTACTGGACAGTCAGAGCAGATAAATGGATCAGAACTGTCAAGGTAAAGCTGAGGCAAGATGAAAAGAGTGCTCTAGATATCCAGTTTTCTGCAGCATCATGTTGAGCATGAGAAAAGGGAAAAGCATATAACAAGAGGGGACTCATGAAGCATAAAGATATTGTACCTTGGGCATCTCTTGCACAGCTTCTGATATTTGCTGTTGCATCACATGATGATGAAATAGTCATAACTGTTTGTCACCACTTTGAAGATATTATACTTCTTCTCCAGTGGTTCAGTATATGGGACAGTCCTCATGCTTGGGGATAAGCTCCTCCTTCCATCGCAGGGTCAGCTCTGAGCTTTGATCCAGGTGTGGAGGGGCTTATCCCCTGAAGGCATCCCAGTTTCTTGCTGGCCCTGCTTTTAGCAGGTTGTACCGGAACAGCACTGCACAGCGCAGCCAGTAGAAGACATGAAAGAAGAAAAAAACTTGAGCTGCAGCACCAGTTGGTGTGGAGATCAGCGGCACACAAGTAGAAGTGGTTCTATACCCTCCGTGAACTTTTCCCTGTCGAAAGAAAAAAGCGGCCGTAAAACTGCTTGGGAAGAGAGAATGACGAAGTGTGATGGGGGTAAGAGAAAATTAATGCTTTTGCCGAAACTACTACCACCTTTTTAGAACTATGTTTGCAGCATAATGAAATGAACATTAATATGAAAGACTTATTGAAATAGCTATGAGCTGGTCTAATTAAAAATTTATATGTGTAGAGTGTTGAAGTGAAGAAATGGAGATGGTGATTGTTAATGAGGAAATGGAGTTAGTGATTGTTAACGAGGAAATTGATCAGGACACAAAAGTTTGTGACCTTACACTGGAACAATTTCAGAAAATTTTGATGGAAGAAGTGGGGCATGCATTTAAATGAGCCCGTGAGAACCTTTGAAGAAATCCCCAGAATATATCTTTGGAGGTGAAGGATAACAAAGATGAATTACAACTAATGCAGGAACTGGGCGAGGCGCAGGAATATGAACAGGAGAGATATCCAGCTTTTACCCACCCACTGCCCACAGAAGATGAGACACAGGAGACTGATATTCCTAAATTATTTTTGGAGGCACAAACAAATATGGGATTAGGAAGGATAAAAACCCCCCCCGAGAAAGAAGAAGAAGCCAACAAGAGAAAAAACGTTAAGGGATGATGTAAAGAAACATAATCTGTGCAAAGGACTGAGATCTGCATTAAGGGAATATGGAAGAGACAATTTGGAAATTAAATTACAAGAATACAAGAAT
>NW_015163612.1:513874-565124 GCF_001447785.1 Gekko japonicus | reverse complement strand
GGTGCACACAAGCACCCAACGGCGCATGCGAACACTTGGGTTAAAAAAACAACACAACCACCGCGGTGCTGTTTCTTTGCCGCGCTGCAGGAGTGAGGTATGATCGGCACCTCCCCCCAACCACGGGACGTCGGTGGGATGTCGGGTGGGATGTTTGATCCGGCTGCTGCGTGGTAGTTCGCTCCAGGGCAAACAACTATGCCTCCCCACCGCGATATCCTGCCCGTGTGACCGGGGCCATTATTAGTTTAGGTAGTAAGATTTTCATAATTTTTAAAATGTATTTATTTATGTATTTGCATTAACTGTGTGGATAGTGGGCAAAGGTTTGAACAAGAGAGAAAAGCTAGTTGTGGTATTATAGTAGCTTACCCGCTAGAAACAATCTCAGTAAGAATAACAGTTAAAACAAAACTTTGTATTTTTAATTTTGCTTCTGTTTCCCTATCATAGATAAATTAAATGAAATTAAGATCTATTGTTAATTAACTTTTTATTATTAGAAGTAGTATTATGGTTCAGATTGTTTAAAGGTTTGTATTTCTGCTATTTTGTCATGTAAATTAATTTGGTTGTGACAACTATGTTTGAGATTAGAGTGGCAAGCAGTAAGGATGGTATTGTAAATGGATAAGCAATATTTGGTAGAGAGTTGTTATTTGACTACTCCAGTTGAATATATAAAGAAAAACCTTTTCCTAAAATTAGAAAGAACATTAATATTTGACATGTGAGTAATTTAAATTAAAAACTGGCTTGTGATTTTTCAATTAGCTATATTGTTCCAAGGATGGGAAGACTGTTCAGTGGTAGTAAAGTGTATGTAGAAGTGTTTAATTATTTTTGTAGATCAATCCGAGAGAAATTAGAGTTACGCAATGTGAAATTTTAGTTGGTTAGTAGTAGATTAGAGGGGAATTATATGGTATTTAATTATAACCAAACTGTCTATGCACTGTGATATGTTGAGAAAAATTACTTGTAATATTTGCATAAAAACCCAATAAATATAATTAAAAAACAAACAAATGTTTAGAAGTGATTTTGCATCTCTGACAAAATACTTTCCCTATCCTGCTGTACAGTACTGAGTCAAGCTGAGACCTCTTGAAGTTGAAACTTAGTTTTAAGATATGAAGAAGAGGTACAGTGTGCAGATGAGTAAAGAGGACTTGCATTCAGCCTGTAGAATCTCTGTAAATGAAATACCCAACATGTCTTTTTTGATCTGTGTGCTTTTTTCCCTCTGATTGTGGTGGAAAATGCTATCAAGTCACAGCTGACTTCTGGTGACCTCATAGGGTTTTTAAGGTAAGAGACATTCAGAGGTGGTTTGCCATTGCCTGCCTCCGCATCACAACCCTGGGTGTTCCTTGGAGGTCTCCCAAATCCTAGCCATGGCCGACCCTGCTTAGTTTCCAAGATCTGATGAGATCAGGCTAGCCTGGGCACTTTTTTCTCTACGTAAGCTAAAATCAGTATGCAGATCATTTTGATCAAAGAAAGCATGGGGAAGAGAATTAACCCTCTTCCCTCAATGCCATGGCCCTGATCCATATCACCAAATTGCTTTTAGATTGCCTCCTCCTCCCGGAAAAACCAACTCAGGAGTTGCAGACACAAACTCCATTTTCAATTATTAGCTAGACCTATATTTGCTGAAGACTAAAGTTTGAACACTTATCCTCTTTGTAGAATTCTAGAAAAGTTCTGGGTAACCTCCATATGTGTCCGTTTGTGTATGTGTTTGTGTGAGCACTCAAGCAGTCTCTGTGTGAGATTGCACAGAGATCATAAAAGGACTTTTTGATCTATTCAAAGAAATTATTAGAACACATTTTTCCTTTTGAAAGTACTTTGTTTGCATATGACTTTCTCCAAAATATATGAAGAATCACACATCCACCAATTGGAGCCTGGTCTTGTAATTCCAAAGGTTTTTGGTTTTTTTCCTGATTAGGATTAGTTTACAATAGTCTTTCTGGATTTGGTCCTCCCACCCTGCATATATCTCATATACATTTGACACATTCTGTTAATATATTAGTATGTTTTGTTAGATAACTGAATTGTATTTTCATACAACTTATAAGGGAAAATGATAGAAAATTAATTAATCAAGAAACTTAGAAGGCACTGCAACTGTTTCAGTTTGTATCACATGAGGGCTGGTTTATATGAAATACCCATTGCCGGTGATTACATAAAAGCAATATTTTTTTTTTCTCTTGGCCAGTTAAAGAATTCAGAACACATTTATTCCTACATGCTTAGAAAGAAAAAGTTTGCAAATTGGAAGAAACAGAGTGCGGTTATAAACCTGCCAGACATCTGAAGTTGACGATTTTACGTAGTGCAGAAAAAGTAGACAAAGTTAAAATCCCATTAGATTAATGTGGCAAATTACCTATGCTAATCTGGTATTATGAGTAAATGTATATTTTAAGGCTAGCCATCACATTTATCCAGGTGGGTAGCCATGTTGGTCTGAAGCAGCAAAATGAAGTTTGAGTCCAGTGGCACCTTTAAGACCAACAGAATAAGCTTTCGTGTGCATGCACGCTTCTTCAGATACAATGAATTGGAAGTTACCAGTCCATACATACAGGTAGAGGGTGAGCAGTAAATTAGCATACAGCATAATGAAGATTTTTAACAGATTCAAGGACCAAACAGGAATAACAAGTTTAGTTTATATGTTACCCTTTGTTTGGGTTTAATTCTGGGGGGAACATAGTGAGGGAAATAAATATGTCAAAATTGGAGATTGATGGGTAGAAGTATCCTTAATTGTAGAATGCTGAGAGTAATTAACTAAGGCCCTGCCATTACGCTCCATCCATCTCCTTTCCATCATTGAGGTGACCTTACAGCATCAGATCTATCATACATTTTGAGAGGTAATCAAGCGTCATGCATCTCTAAGTTAGTTTACAAAATGTCCTTGATAATAGATTACATCTTTCTAGAAAATATATGGGGTTGGAGCCAAAGTATCACAACTGGGACAAAGCTCACCACCTCCTGTTTTTCACTGTAGTCCACTGAACATCCCTCTCAATTCTATTCCTGGGGGTTAAGCATCCTATCAAATGTGGGAGAAGACTCCAGCTGATAGCTGAATAATCCTCCTCTTTCAATAGAAGTGCCATTCTGCTATCATAAGTTTTATGATGAAAGAAAAACACCTTGGGATCCAACTCATGGCGAACGCATACATTTCAGAAGTAGTCACACTAAAATAATCAGAATCATACAAATTGGTCTTTTATCTAAAAATTCTCTCATCTCTCACATGTGCAACAAGATGTCATGTTTCCTCCCCATTCATGTTGATAAAAATGTCATCACAAGTAAACAGTTCCTTAATTGACATATACTTTGTGTGTGTGTTGAAAATACTATAATTGTGGAGAAAGCCAACATGGATGGAAGTTTCTAAAAGCCAAGGATTTCACTTCCACTACAATGTGAGGGAAATCATCCTAAAGCTTAATCTGTACTGTTAGCTCCAGCAGACGAAGCCAACAACATAACCAAAAAGGATCACAAATTGTACGTACATCATTTTTTCTAACAGCAAACTTCATGTTCCTAATACCAAACTTCATGTCTCTGTGTATCCTACATAGAGACAGCTATCAATTCTGACTATCTGAGGGGTTCCATAGGTAGGATTGCCAGCTCCCAGGTCCCGGTGGGGGTTCCCCATTTCTGGGGCTTCAATCTGCACCCGGCCAGCTGACCTGTAGGGGAAGCCCTGCCACCCATGCCCCACCCCCAAGAGCAACCCCCCGCCCACCCAACCAACCCTCTCTCTCCCCTCCCGCCCAGTTTAAAGGGCTTCAGCTGATTGGTGGGGACTACATAGCCTGTTGATCAGCTGGTGGGCCCTTTAAATCTAACAGGAGGAAGGGAGAGGGGAAGGGAGAGGGGAAGGAGAGGGGCGGTTGTGGGCCACATGCTTGGCTTGCAAAAAGACCCTGTGTGCCACAGCCTCCATCCCGCTCACAAAAAGATCCTTTAAAGGGGCTTTTTGTGAGCCGAACATGTGGCCCATGACTGCCCCTCCCCCTCCCTCCTGCTAGATTTAAACGGCTCTCCAGATGTTGGGCGGGCCACATGGTCCCCGCTGATAGCTGAAGTTCTTTAAATTGAGCAGGAGGGGAGGGAGAGGTGGCCGAGTGGGTGGTCGCTCTTGGGGGCGGGGCTTGGGGGCATCCCCGCCCAACCCCAGAATGCCCCAAAATCCCTCTGCTGGAGCGACGAGGGGTCCTGGCAACCCTATCCATAGGTATGCAGAAATATTAATTAGCAAGTTAAAAACAGGCCTCTTCACAATGGTCTGATGAGAAGCTCATAGAATTTTGAGAGGAAGTCTGTTAAAACAAGGAGAGGAAAACTGGACATATTAAGCCCCTAAGAGCACACTGTATTCTGGAGGAGGAGATTTGGGGAAATTTCGAATAATTTATTCCTGTTCCTCACTGCAGCTTCTAATATATTATACCAACAGAGGTACATAATAAAGGGCTTGATCTGAACTGTGCAAAGATGTGCTTGTATGCAACTTTTACTAGCTTAATAACTAAAGTGAATGCATTTAAATCTAATGGCCTTTTTTATTTCCATACATTTTTAAAGATGGTAATGGCAAAGGACCTCTTTTTTTCAGTACATATTTCATCTTCTCTATGACATAAACACATGCAAATCCTTGGGATTGGGCATATGTGTAACTCCAATAGCAACTAATTGTTATAAAGATTGTTCTATTCTTTCTGTTGGTTTCTGCTGATTTTTTTGTATTACCATCTTTATATTCTGTTATATTTCAGGCATGCATTTACAGAAAAGAGTATTAGAAGCTTTAATGGTACAGCCATTAGTTGATATGCTTTATTTAAAATCTGTTTGCACACTCTTCAAGTTTTAACAAATGAAAAGAGCACACACATTCCAAGAGCATAACAAAGCAGAAGCTCTCAGAGAAACCAAAAGTTCAATGATAGCGTTCAGTTCGAATACCTGTATAAAAATCCCCGTGTGAAAACATGTCAATCATATAGCGACAGAATGCATATTGATCTAGCAGAACAGAAAGGAAAGAAGAGTAATAAGACACAGTTAGAGATCTTTTTACACTTGAGTAACAGCATGTCATATATTGCTTAAAGCAATCAATAACAAAACAGGTTAATTTCATGTTGTTTTTAAGGACATAGTAATTTACTGAATAACAATTTACTGAATGACGTAAGGAATCCCCAGTGGCCAGAGATGTCTCATTACAAATAACTGTTAGGATAGGCTTCAGAGCAAAGAACAGCCAGGGTCTATAACATTTTGGAACCTTTCTGCTAGGGCATTTATCTTCTTCTGCATACTCATGGCTTTAAAACTCTCACTTCTTCTGGAAGTGCTAACAGTAACCACTCAAGACTTTTGTGGAATAGCCATGCATGGATATATAAGGCCAATGGAGGAGGCCAAGCAAATGCTTGTGCTGGCATCAGCTCAGATTATGAATCGGACCGTGACATTCTGAAGACTCGATGTTACAGTTTTATATGCTCAAATGCATACTTCTGAATTTCTGAATGTGTGTTAAATGCCACATTATTGTGGGTTAAATGTGGTTATTGACTTGATCCATATTTGAAAACATTGCTTTCAGTTCAGAACATATTTACTGGGACTAAGGTCAGACATTTACATGGCTATTTCTATTTTATAAAATGCAACAAAGTTCATCTTCCAAAGTGAAATGGAAATGTTCAAAGGAACTCTTAAACCCTGAGATCAAATGGCAAAGAACTTGACTGATGATTCAGAAAGTCAGCCAACAACTGCCTCTGCTTGGGGTCTCCAGATGAATTTTTTCCCTCACATCAGTGTGGTAGCTAAAGTTTCATATGCTACCTTTGAATTTCTGGAGCCGAACAATTAATTTATCTAGTAGTGATAGATGGACAGTTTTGGAAGCAACAATGACTAAACTTGACAGTCAGCAGGATTTGCCACTGGCCATTACATCACAGTTTTATATGGTTTTATTTACTCCTAGAGCTAGCGGTTTTCCTTTGGGCAGAATTTGTGATCTAATTATGCACATTCTAAATAAAGTTATGCAGACCACTGGAAATTAAAAATTTAGAGGCAGCACAAAATTAACTGCTTGATAAATTCACATAACAGAAGTGATATGTTACTGACTCTCTAATTCATTTTCATATTTAATTCAATAAAACCTCTGTTTTTAATTTATCTGCAGCTGCTGCTAAATAACCATGCTGCTGCACTCAAGAGATAGAGAATCCTGGGCTTTCATTGAAGAATTTAGGACAAGCTCATCTTCCTGAGCAATAATAGTTCCATGGGTATATTGTATCAAGAACTATTTCTTCTGTCCCAATTCAGTTGAAAAGAATGTCTTCTGGGAAATGAGAGTGTTTAAAATAAGCATCTTCATTTTGACTCTGTTTTACATGTTTCTGACCTATGTTCATGTTTATTCACAGAAAGCCTGTTGAGTGTCTCAGATACCCTTGCATTTCCAGAAATCTTATATGCAGGCAGTATTTTCCCAGATGCCAAAAGAGCTGTTGTATAAACAAATGTACCTAACAGCACATGTTACCATTTTGCATGTTACCATTTGACATAAGCAAATACCACTGATGGCCATACAGGTATTAACATTATTTCTTCCCTGCTCACAGACTGCAAACAGCGGCAGTGAAACTGACAAGTTTCCCCTCATCCCTGAATTCCTGATAAGTCCCTTCACTGTAAAGAAGAGAGGATCAAACTCAAATACCAATTTCATATCTACAGTGAAGGGCCTTTTCTGGTTCCTGGTAAAGCTTTGAGAAAGTTTTTCTGTTTCAACACTACTGTTTCAGCACAATTCTCACATCCTGTAAGAGATGTTGCATATCCAACCACCTTCTCAAGAGTATGCAAATAAGGCATCTGATTTTTTTCCTGTGACCACTATGTATTTGCATCTAGCTGCCTATACATTGTTAATGACAAAAAGTAAAATAGAATTTGTTACAATGTCAGCCTGAAATACATGTCCACACCAGCAGAATGACAATATCTGCATCAGAAATATAATCTGACAGACTAGCATGACATTCTTGATTTGTAAGGATTATTTTACATCAGCAGTTTTCTGTTAGAGCAAACTATCCACAGAAGCTAGACTCAGGTCCTGACCACACGGCAGAAAAAAACACGGGCAAAGTGCGGGTATTCAGAGCCACACCAAAAGAAACACGCGGCGGCAGGATCACATTGATCCCCTGAGCCGCCGCGCTGTTGCTCCCCGGCACAATCAGATGCCGGGGAGGAAGCCACCGAGTGGAGACCAAGACAGCCGACTGCATATGTGTGCGCATGCGCAGTTCAGCCAGAAGTTCAGCCATTTTCGGCCTGAAGGGCCGGATCGGGGATGGGTGCACAACGCTTCCCAGATGTTGCGGTGGGATCGCGCCCGTTTGCTGCGGCCCTGATCCGTCCCTCTTCCGGCCCAAACCCTTAAGCGTGACTGGGGCCTCAGGTGAGTTGCCATGTTGGTCTGAAGCAACAGAACAAAGTTTGAGTCCAGTGGCACCTTTAAGAACAACAAAAGTTTACTCAAGTCTGTATCTGAAGAAATGTGCTTGCACCTTGATTAAAATTTTGTTGGTATTAAAATTGGCATGGGACTCAAACTTTGTTATCCACTGAAGCATCAGTTTGCATTATACATTCATGTTTAGGATTGTTCATTTCATGATTAAAAACACACCGTTTCAGAGATGTTTCCCATATCTATAAAATTTTCTAAAACGTTTTGTAGTAAGGACTAATATTACACAATCTCTTTAAATTAATATGGGACATGCATTTGGATGCCTTTTCAAGCTGCGTTGAAATGAATGAAGGTTGTGCAACATAACCACTCAATTTAGGCTAAGGATGGACTGGCAGTATGAAGCGCGAGGGAGGCGGGGCAAAAATACCCGGACCAAGTCGTGTCAGGGATTCCTGGTTGCACTGCACCTACTGATGTGGGAGCATACCGGGGGGAGGCACAAGGGAGCGTTCACACTGTTGGCCCGCCCCTGGTGGAGGCGTGGCTGTAAGCAGCTTTTTTCATTCCGGCGACATGCGCATAGGCGCAGCACCGCAGCAATACAGCTTGTTTACGGCTTTTAGCGTGCACACTTCCAGGAAGTGGGATCAACACGCTCTCCAGGGTTTGCTACCACTTTCTCCTGGTACTTTTTAAACTCAGTAGGGAATCATGATAGGACGGGTTGAGTATGGCTGGGGAACGCCTCACAGCTGTGGCTGTGTGAACCGGCCCCTTTAATCCATTTGTGAAATGTGCCTATATTGGGCCAAACTGCCAGTCTGAACTCAGCCTTATTGTACCTAGTTTCCAGAAATAAATATTCCACTGGTACTATGTAAAAGCTCCTATTCATTTCATGGCACGTTCACCAGGAGATGTTTTCCAGCCAGCATATCTACTAGCAACTAGTCTATTTCTAAAATTTAAGGACACAATCTAAGTGCTACTGAAGTTACTGAAAAAATTCCCACTGATTTCCCAAATATACATTCCAAGATTAAAATGGCCTGCATAAAATCTATTGACAGTAAAACAGATGTAGAAAAACTATTAATGCCAGCAATGATTTGAATTCATTGAATTTTCCTTGTTCAATTTTTTTTTAAAAGTCTAGATTAAATCTGAAAATGAATCCTGAGAGTGAGCATGGTATGTTGTTCCCAATGAGGCCATCTGCTGTCTTAGACCCCTGAAAGATCATTGTTTCTACCAGGGCTCTTTTTGTAGAAAAAGCCCAGCAGGAACTCATTAGCATAATAGGCCACACCCAACAGCAGGAACTCATTAGCATATTGGGCCACATCCCTGACAGCACAGCTCATTAGCACATTAGGCCACACCCACATGTTACCAGAAGTGTGGTCATCCAGCCACACCCACCTTTTGCTTGTTATTCTGTTTACCTTGTTTGTTGTCAAAACCCAGGGCCTTTTTATGTAGCAAGAACTCCTTTGCATGTTAGGCCACACACCCCTAATGTAGCCAATCCTAATGAGTTTTGGTTGTTGGGTGTGGCCTATTATGCTAATGAGTTCCTGCTGGGCGTGGCCAACTTGGGAGCCAGACGGAACTCCATTCCTGTGCGTTCCTGCACAAAAATAGCCCTGGTTTCTACACTCCTACACCTCAGTGTGTGCCCGCTACAGGAACAGCTTGTCATTTCTTCATTCTGCCCCCTCTATCGCCCAAGCAAGTTACCCAAGCTCAGAGCTCACACTAAGGGCAGGAAGGTGGAAACTGAATTCTTTGGAAATCTGTGAATCCCTCTGTATTCAAGCTCTGTACCCTTGCAAGGAAGAATCATGACCCCAAATCAAGATACTAAACCTTGGAATATAGCAATTTATAATATAAAATTATGCTACAGTTCTGAAGAAAAAATGTATCATGAGGCAGTAAGAGTTTTGACATGTCCTCTGCACTCAATGAATCTTTACAACACATATAAATAAAATGACTAGGTAGAAAAGTTTTTTTAAAAATAAATATACCACACTGCAATTATTTCCTAACACTCCATGACTATAGATTCGTTTTAAGCTAATGCATCTTATTGAAATAAATGCTTATGCTGTAACTTGGAGCTGAAGGGGGGGGGGTTGTCCCACAACTACCAGTCCCTAACACTTCTTGATAATTTATGTAGTCTTTAAGGCAAGAAGAAGCAAGAATTAAAGTAATTTTGATGTGCAGTGTGCTGGTTTTAGTCACAAGGTTCCCTGTTGTGTTTTCTCACATAACCACAATGATACATTTTCTGGCAAAGGGATTATAGGGCCCTTCATTTCTGGGTTTGAGCAATTATTCTTCAGTCCATCATGACACTGAAATTGTAACCACTTGTAACTCACAGCAGGACCAAAATGCCTAGCTGCACAGATAAAAGATTCTCACTAAAGAAACCTGCCTCAAATGAAACAGGCAACCCTGACTGAGGGGTTAGTGTGAAATTCTCAAAACTGTGTCAGGCAGAGGGAAGTTATTCAGCGCATACAAGAGCAGATGGAGCAGAAGAGGGGATTGGCTTATTGACTGTTGATGTCACAAAGCATTCAAAGAGCCATGCTGTCTTCCCCCACTGTAGTTCACAGGGATGGAAAGACATTTGGAGGAAGGGGACTCATTTTTTCAGCTGAAATGTTACTAATTCCCATCTCACCACCTGCTGTTGTTTCTTCCCTCTCCATTTTCTGATGGTATCTCTGCTTCCCATACTGGCAAATCAGTTCAGGAAATGCAAGCAAAACCTCAGACTGACAGACTTAGAAATGTGAGACGTTATATAGACAAATCGATATATGCTGCTAACTTTCATCTTTTTACCCTTTCACTCTTGTAATGGGAAGTCCTCAATCACCAAACCTGTTCCTTAAAGAAGCACTGCAAAATTAATCCACTGGCTTGCAAAATGAACCACTGTCCATTAGACAAAAACAACAGGCTTTTCATTTGTGCCACATCTTCATTTAATAGCCTGAAATGTGATACTGTTTAATTCAACCATTATTTTCATGCCCAGAGGTAGGGCTGAATATTTGTTTTCTGTCTGAATCAAGATTAGCTTCATTGCCTGGGTTTCTTTCCCCCTGCACTTCAAAGATCCTCTGATGCTGTCTCCTGGTATTGGTTACCTTTCTTTTCTGACTTTTCTTGAAGCATCAGTGCTGTCTCCTCCTTTGCTTTGGCTTTTGGTGGTGCTGTCATTTTCTCTACTTTAGCTTCCTTATGTTTCACTCTTTCAGAAGCCTTGGGTTCTGGCTTCCTTTCTTTCAAATCCTTTTTCTCTTTCTCTTCGACTTCCACGCTCTTCTTGTCTGTATGAAAACAAGATAATGACTTGTTTATGCTATGCAATTTTCATTTGTGCCTACAAAGGCTCCATGAAAGCCTACCAAATTATAAAATGTTAACCTAAAAACATAAAATAATTAAAACACAAATTATCAAAACTGTGGAACAATAAAACCTTCAGTGCAGTTTTTATGGAAGAAAAATAAGCATCTGCCTTACCACCTCAACCCCAGTTAAATTACAAATTTAATTTCCAGAAAGTGAGGCATGAGTTTAAAGTTCTCACAATATGTTTAATTCACTTATGCTTAATCAAGTTACTATTTATCCAGTTCTGTACATAAAGGACTATGTATATTAACAAAAAGTTGAGCATTTAACATATGCCCTTGCAGTCTAAGGAAAGGAACAGAAGCCAAGTTTCTTATACATGAATTGCCATGAGTTTGAACTGATCTTTTGAGTCAGTTATGTGATACAACTGAAAAGGTAGGAAATGAATTCATTCATTGGGAGGATAGTTCTCCAGAGTGATGAAGTATTGTGTTTTTGAGTTTTCTCCATATATTTGGAGGCTTTCCTTTGGCTGTGCTACAGTAATGCTCATGCATGTAGTAGGCAGGTGGAATATTTTTCCTGTTTTCCTTTCAACCCTGACTCTAATGTCATATCCGAAACTCCTTTTGATACTCTTCCTCAGTTTCAAAATAAATTGAGAGGACCTGCTGCTTGAAAAACAAACAAATGTAAAGCCCCCTTAATCATACTGAAATTGTTTTGCAGGTTTGGGGGGGGGGTTTGGAACCTAGCCCTTGTCTGGAATACTGTGCCCATCTTAGATAATTATTTAAATCTTTAATGGTTTTCCTTCAAGGAAGAAAACTAGAATCACAGAGGAGTGCTAAGAGAAAAGGAAGTTTTGTCGGAATATAATTTCACTACTCTGAAAGATATTTTTATTATTTCTAACCTGCCTTAAGATAACATTTAACCAATACCAAAAAGGAAGCATGAGTTGTACTTCTAGGACAAAGCACAAAATGGGAACTCATATATCTCTCTGGAGAAAAGATGCATGACATGCCCCTGAGCTGGGAACATATGCATTTCCTTGCAGGAGAAATATGCACATTTCCTTTTTATACTCTACAATGGAACCAGAAAAAGAAGAAATGTATTTCACTCATTTGTTTTTCAGTATATTCCAGTAATATTTAATGGAATCCTCTAGCTTTGTCCTGCCTGACATAGTATCATCATTTTTTCATGGTTTACTAGAACTAGAAACATGCGCATCTGCTTTTGCAGCCACGGGGCCAGGGAATGAGCGAAAGGGAAGGGATTCCCCCTTCCTTTCCTCGGCTTCACAGAGATAGCAGGGAGCCTCTCAGGATGGCCCCAGCTGCAGCCCAGGCCAGCTAATCAGTTGCCTGGGCTGGCTGGGGAGGGGCAAAAGATGGGGGCTTCATTAGTCTGTCCCTCCCCTTATGTAGCTGACTCTGCTGCCGATGTAATCATTTCAATACATTACAGTAGCTGACTCTGCTGCCAGGGCCTGTCATCAGTTGCCTCCAGCTTCCCTGCCCACCTCCCCTTGGTCCTTGTGCTTCATAGTTCTGTCTTAAAAATGGGTCTGTTGCTTGCAGGCTTTGTCACAGCAGTGGTAGGACATCAGGCCAAATCCAATTTTGAGGGAGGCTGAGCCTGGGTGCCTCCCTCTGTCTGGGGACCCCCATAATGGGTCTTGTGGGCGGGGCCATTCAGGAATATGCCCGACTTGGGGGCTGTTGGCCAGCTCTCACCCTCAGATGGTGAGGGTGGCTTGTGTCCATGTGGGACTCAAGAACTTGCCATGCCACACTGTTCACCCAGCTGGTGGGCTTGGGAATGGTTGGTGCCATAGGCTGACAGGTGGGTCATCCATTGCTGGGTCCATGCCTTATGCTGTGCCAATGCTCCTGTGGTTATGTTCAATAAAGGCGTGGCCTGTTTTTTCTCCAGTCATGTTGCGTGTTTTGTTTGTTCCCCTTTTGGCACTCGCTCCCTCCCCTGCCCCTAGGACTGCAATTTCATTATCACCAGGTCTGATTGTCCAGATGTAGGAGATACAAGTTGCTTTTCCTTGATGCTTTGAATTCTTACTTGATCCACATGCTTGGAGATATGGTGTTATCTGTCCTGTACCCCTTCCTTGGTATAATACACATTGTTCAGCCAGTCCTTGTTGCACGTTCTAGGGAGCTGATGCATGGAGATAGAACTAGAAGGTCAGCATGTTACCTGCTATCATCAGCATTAGCATTTGTATGATTTGTAAGCAGAGTGGGTATCTGCCTTCCACCCAGGGTAGGGAATCAAGAAGTTGCCTCAGTTCTCAAAACACAGTGGACATGTACAGTTTTATTGAATGTCACCTACACTGCAGACTTCCTTCTGTCTGCATGCAACAATTCTCATTCTATATTCATCAACACTTAGAGACTAACCACTTCTACCTTCTTCCACCGCTCATCAATAATGATAGGGCTAATGATGCTGCTCAAAATCAAAGCGATATTACAATTGTGCTATTGTGTTGCAAAAATGTTATTCATATTTTAAAGTGTACAATTGCGAATAAATTACTTTCAGCATATCTAGAAGGTTAAAAGAATCATCAATATCTCACAGCATCTGAGGAAATCAGACTAGGATATCTTTATAGCAAACCCCCCCCCCTAAAATATCATCTGTGATGATTAATTTTATTCTTTGGAGCTCACTGGCAAATTTTGTCATTAGCTCTCCCAAGTGATTAGGCCTCATGTTCTTCTGACCTTGACAAAGAATTCTGAAATAGTTCATATTTCACTGCATACTGAAACAAAACTTTGGTCCTTAGTTGAATGGCCTTCCTTATGGTTATATATTATTATAGTTATTCCTGCTATATAAGAACTGGAGGACACATCTCATCAAGAGGGATCAGATTGAAATGACCAACCATTGGGTTGGGAGGGGGGGGACACAGAAAGTTACCTATTCAAAATGAATGATTGAAAAAGTGAAATTAATAAAAGGAAAATACCTTTTGGAGGAAGCTTCTTTTCAATTTTTTCTTGTTGTTCAGGTTTCACCTTTTCTGTTACTGAAATAGAGATTATCCTTACTTTACCAAAGCTGTTGTAAAAAACATACAGACTAATCTACTTAGATTAGTACCATGTCTCTGAAATGTTAATATTGATTTCTCGTTATTTGATCTATTTGCATAGATCAGATACTTATATGTAAGCCTCACTATAGTCTGTATTCTTAATTGCCATTAAAACATATTCAAAATGACCCTGAAATTATTTAGCAATTGTAGTAACATACTTTTATCATATATCTACTTAGCAATACTAGGCAACCTTACATATATCATATTTAGTGCTCTTATCAGCTTTCATCTGTAGATATTCTTTCGAGATGTGCATGTTATATATTCTATTCAGTAGCCATTCTAAGGGTCACAGCAACCAGCAAATTCAGTGCATTTTACAGATGGCACAGAACAAAATGATCATCTATTTGATGTCAAGTTGGTAAAAGCAGTTTCCCAGCACATTCAAGCACAGTTAATGCTTATCACTGGCTGAATACCTGACCCTTGATGGATAAATCAGATTATCAGCTTCATTGCTTCAACCCAGCCAAATGCAATATATGCATGGAAGCAATGTATTTATAAGTGCTATAAAAGAGGGTTTTTTCTCCAGCTGTTGGGGCTAGACTTACAGAGTCCAGTTTTAAAATGTTATTTTCCCCCCATTTATTTAAAACACTGAACTCAAGGCAGTGTAACCTACTTAGCATATACAATTGCAATATTTGACGTTTTTAAGGAATTTAAAAGCTATAAATACTTTAGTTTTATACAAGCGAAATTGCAAATATACTCGAAACTTGAGAGAAAAATTCAAGCTGATGCACCATATACTATTTTAGCACATGGTCTTTAATTTTTGCTATCTGGTTACAGATACCTCAGTTCTCAAAGAAAGCGAGCTTCCGGTTTTGGCAAATTGCTGACAGGTGTGTTTCATCAAGCTCAGATGAATGTGACCCATGACCGTAGCAGTTGGGAGGGGTACTGGATTATTCTGGTCCCCCCAGGTCCCTTGCAGGGGGCACGTAGCCTGGGGTGTGAGTGGTGTCACTCCCGAGGCCACAGCTGAGGGATTGAGGCTCCTCTTTGCCCCAAAAGGTCCCACCACTGTGAGACCATCAATGGCGACAGAAATGCACACCGGGACATGTGAACAGGAGATCAAGCACTTTAAAGGTCTCCCTACCTTACTGAAGCAAGCAGCCGATGAAGACTGAGTCCATATGCTTTTAATTCAGACAAAAATCTAAGCAGACAGCTTCCCCCAACCCCTTAAATTCAAAAGCAGAGGGAATTGAGCTGGTTTCATCCCAGGAGGAAAATGCAGCAACTGTAAGAGGTGGAGGGGGGGAAGCTGATTGAAAAGCATTGTTTAGCACAAATAGAGTGCTGACTGGTTAAAAAGCATGATTGAAAAAACCTACAGAGATTTTTTTGACTTTCTCTTAATGTAAACAATCCTGCATCGGACTGAAAAAATGGCGCCGAAAGTAAGACCTTCTCCTTCAAGAACTGCCAGCTCAACAGCATCAGCTTCCAAACAGGAAGCAACCATAGACTTTCCAAGCATATTAACCACTGCACTGCACCCTCTACTGGACCAGATGACTCATCTTAATAATAACTTTGAGACTCTCCAAAAACAGCTAAAAGAAGTCAATATAAAAACAGAGAATACAGCAAAGACAGTGAGAAAAGTCGACGCTAAGACAAAAGCATTGAAATAGAGATTGGAGGCAGTGGAAAAAGAGAAAGCCTCTCATAAACAACAGCTGTTACAACTACAAATGGAAAAATCATCATTTATCCTGAGATTTCAAGGTATCCCAGAACAAAAAGGAGAAAACCTCAAGGAGATTTTAAGCAATGCCTTAGCACCGGTAATAGACCTTAAAGCAGAACTTATACAAAGCGAAATGGATGTAGTCTACCAGACTTATCCAGACTACATCAAGAAGAATAAGCTACCTGATGAAATATTTGTGAAATTCTCCTAAAGGTCTATCAGAGATACTATACTGAAAGAGACTAACAGGATTTCTCTAAAAATCAAAGGTGAAGAAATAAGAATTTTAAAAGACATTCCATTTGAGATAAGAAAGATGAGACAACAATATAAAAAATTGACAACATTTCTATAGAAAAATTCCACTCCTTACAGATGGATTTTGCCAGAGGGTCTTATCTTCAACTTCAAAGAGAAAAATGAAAAAATAGACTCTGTTATAAAAGCTAAAGCATTTTTGGAGCAGCATCAAAAAACAGAGAAAGAAGGAAAAGTGGAGGACAACAATGCAGAAGAAGAGTACAGCGCAACTGGATCAGAAAATAGCTCTACAGCGGGCAGCTCCTCAGGAGAAGACTCTGAATCTGATTTGGGAGAAGCTGCCACCAAACTCCTTAAAGTCAGATGGAACTATGATAAAGATAAGCCTAAAGGGGAAAAGAACTAAAAATGAATTAACCCTGAAAGTTTAATAATTTTTAGTTTAATATACCAGAATACACTTTATTGGCTAATATTGTTTGTACTGGAATATATCTGAATTAGCTAATCTCAATCTTCATCATGTAGAATGTTAAAGCTAAGGGAAATTTTGGGGAAAGTAATTCTTTATCATATTAGATCCCTGTTTATCTGTATTTTATAGTTAGTTTTTCCACGTTCCCTGCACTTTGTAATAAAAAATTTTTAAAAAAAGTTCTCAAAGAAAGCTTCAGAATTTTCCTCTGTGGCTTTGTTGCAGTTTTTGCCCCATCTCCTTCTGATCTTTTTTTCTCTCCCTCCAGCAAGTTAGGGTAATCAGGTAATTTTATTAATAGGAAACAGAGAGGAATTAGGAACTAACAGAGAATTAACAGAGAGGAATTAATAGGAAACAGAGAGTGAGTATAAATGGGTAGAAGGACAAGTTCTTTTATGGATCAAAAACTGGCTAGTTCATAGAAAACAGAGAGTGAGTGTAGGTGGGCAATTTTCTCAGTGGAGGGTGGTAAGCAGTGGGGTACCGCAGGGATCAGTACTTGGTCCACTGCTTTTTATCTTGTTCATTAATGATTTGGAGTTGGGAGTAAGCAGTGAAGTGGCTAAATTTGCGGATGATACAAAGTTGTTCGGGGTGGTGAAAACCAGTGAGGATTGTGAGGCACTCCAAGGGGATCTGTCAAGGATGGGCGAGTGGGCGTCAACATGGCAAATGGGGTTCAATGTGGCCAAGTGCAAGGTGATGCACATTGGAGCCAAAAATCCTAAATATAAATACACGTTGATGGGGTCTGAACTGGCAGAGACTGAGCAAGAGAGAGATCTTGGAGTTGTAGTGGATAACTCACTGAAAATGTCGAGACAGTGTGTGACTGCAATAAAAAAGGCCAATGCTATGCTGGGGATTATTAGGAAGGGTATTGAAAACAGATCAGCCAATATCATAATGCCCCTGTATAAATCAATGGTGCGACCTCATTTGGAATACTGTGTACAGTTCTGGTCACCACACCTTAAAAAGGATATTATAGTTTTGGAAAAAGTGCAAAAAAGGGCAACTAGAATGATAAAAAGGTTGGAACACTTTCCCTATGAAGAATGGTTAAAGTGCATGGGGCTCTTTAGCTTGGAGAAACAACAGCTGAGGGATGACATGATCTAGTTTTTTAAGATCATGCATGGGATACAGCAGGTAGAGAAAGAGGTACTTTTCTCCCTTTCTCACAATACAAGAACTTGTGGGCACTCCATGAAATTGCTGAGCGATCAGGTTAGAACGGATAAAAGGAAGTACTTCTTCACCCAAAGAGTGATTAACACATGGAATTCACTGCCACAGGATGTGGTGGTGGCTATAAGCATGGACGGCTTCAAAAGGGAATTAGATACGCTTATGGAGCAGAGGTCCATCAGTGGCTATTAGCCACAAGGTATAGACAGGGACTCCGGGACAAGTGATTGTAGGGAGGGGGGAACAGTGGGAGGGCTTCTAGTGTCCTGGCCCCACTGCTGGACCGCCTGATGGCACCTGGTATTTTTGGCCACTGTGTGACAGAGTGGCCCGATCCAACATTGGCTTCTCTTATGTTTTTATGTGGGTATATATGCCACTGTGGTTTGAGAGAAAGGTGAAAAGGTCAACCATAAGTCAGGTCAAAAGGACAACAGAAGGTATGCAACAGTTGTAAAGCAATGAGAGCCTTGCATGATCCCCTCATTGAAGATTATATATCCATGTAGGTGCAGAAATGCATCCTGGATTTAAGAGAGGTATTTGTCTATAGCATGCCCACTTTTTCTTTAAAAGCATTTCACTCATTCTATAAGAGAAAATATTTCATAGGATTTTACTTCAGTATTCCCCAAAACTTCCAATTTGTCTTTCAGAAAAATGGGGGGGAAAGGCTTTGGGGGGGGGACTGAAAAAATGGGGGAGAGGACAGCTCTTCCCCACAAAAATGTAATTTTTACCTGGGCCTTCACATCGGAGCCTCTGAGCTTAATAAAACTACAGGGCAGGGCCAGCCTCTGGGCTTAATGAAACTACAGGGCAGGGCCAGTTCCACCGCTAAGGAGACCTAGGTGATTGCCTAGAGCAGCAGGTTTCAGGGAGTACCAAAAAAGTGAAAGGAGCCTCTTTTGCTGGCTTCAAGGGAAGCTTGTCATTAACTGGTTTCTAGAATCTGCATGTTTGTTCACTTTCATCCTGTCTGGACTAAGACTGGGCTATTGGCCACCTTCAGACCTTTGGTGCTGCCAAACAGCAGTTTAAGAGCTCAACTGAAAGGAAAGGTAGCGACATGTCACCATTGTTATCCAAATCTCCAGATGAGCTATCCAAGTGGTTTCATGTAGATGTTAACACAATGAGAGACAAAATGGAACCCTGCAGTACCCCCTAAGCCAGACCTGAGAAATCTGAGAAAACATGATTATAAAGATGACCTAAACAGTCTTAGGTTGTGTTCAGACTGGCAGTTTGGCCCGATATAGGCACATTTTACAAACGGATTAAACGGGCAGGATCACACAGCCACATCTGTCAGGTGTTCCCCATGCATACTCACCCCGTCAGAGGATGACTTGGAGCTGGGTTAAAAAGCCACCACCGCTCAAGTGGTGTTTATGTTTCCCCATGCATTCATTGCACATGGCCGGATGTCTGAACATGGGGGAGCGTGCGCAGAATGGATTTGGCAGTGTGAACCTGCAGATCCATTCTGCCACTACGGAGGCGGTTTCGTAAAAGACTTGCCTATGTGCACATGCGTGCGCATGTGCACTACACACACATGCTGTTAGGATTATTATTTTTTGCAGTTTGCTCCGTGGCTAAGGCGCCACAATAATGTGGAGGCTTTACTACAGGATGTCTCCATGGGTAACCCACAGCAGGGTGTGATGTGTGGCTGATATATCCCACTACACTTTAACCCGGTTCAATTAGAGGTGGCACCATATCACACCAAGCCGCCAGTGTGATCACAGCCTTAGACTGGCATCTCCAATCCTTGCTTTCTGGAGAAGTCAATTGAGCATGTGATAGCTGAGCAATTCCAGGTATTTCTGAATAAACACATTTTCCCTCAACATTTTTTAAACTGAGTTTCCAGTCTGGTTACAGATGAAATCAGCTAGAGTAGCCCTGATTATTGAACTACATCTAAAGGATGAGGGTATGCTACCCTGTTGTTATTTCTGGATCTCTCGGTAAATTTCCATCTAGTGAACAATGCCATTCTTTTGAAATGGCTTGAACAAGTGGCTATATTTGGCTCTCCAGTGGTTTCACTCTTGTCTATCTGTTTAGAGATGCTGCTTCTCAGACCCATGGAAATAAGTTCAACACAAATTAAAAGCATCACTGCTGTTCAAAACCTACATAAAGCCATTGTGAAACTGTGACGGACTGTACTTTTAAAAGCTTAGAAGTGTAGTACTAACAGGTAAAGTATCATGAAGATTTAATTCTTCATAGAGTCAGAGAGGCTTGAGTGACTGTTCCAAGAGATCTGATTGGTTAGCATCAGCTGAACAGAGAAATATTTCTGAATTAGATGCTCAGAATTCAGTCTGATTTCAGCTCTAGCTGAGAAGACTTGAGTACTGACAGTTTCAGAATTCAGCCCTCACTGAGAGCAGTTTAACACAGACAGGAGAACTGGGGGAAAGTTGACAAGGAAGTTTGGGAAGTAGGCAAAGTCTCTCATTTAGGATAGGAAAGGGGATAGATCTTCTAGAGAGAGATTTCCCCTGCCCAGTCAAACAGGGAATTAGCTCTGAAGAGTGCAGAGATCCCTGGTCTGGTCTGGTTAGAAATTGCCTTTAGAAACCTTAAGAGTCAGTTAAAAACTTAAGATGAATACTGTGTTTCAAAAGAAGGGGTTGGGTACTGGAAAGTGTACCAGCCTTCTGGAAACCAAAAGAGTCAGAGAATACTCAAATAAAGTGTACTGGAGTATTTGGGAAACATTGGAACAAAAGCCTCCCAACATAAAGATTGAAGTAACTGTAAATAGCTTAAGAACAAATTTAGAGTCTAGTGACAACAAAGTTTTACTCAATGAATGAGCTTTCATGTGCACACACACTTTTTCAAATACTTAAATAGCTTAAGAAAGTCTCATTAGCCTGAAACATAAGAACTAAAGTTTTTGTCTGAAATTTCACCTGACTTTCCCCCTCTATGTTGAATAAAATATTTTGTTAATTTTGAATTTCAAAACATCTCAAGTGCCATTTTTAGTGGTTTAAGTTAAAGCATGATCCCAATCCTTCCCTCAGGTTCCTGGGCTGAGCCAGCAGTAAAATATCATACTGAGGCAGGGTGGGGCAGCCAGAATTCTTCAGGAAAGATGAAAACAGACCACTAGGGCTGCTCAGTCAGAAAGGCCAAGAGAAACAAAGGGAAAATCTTACCTCTGAGGGAGGGAAGTGGATGAGGGCGTCATAGAAACATTATCCAGAGCTACGGGGTCATGTCATTGACACTTCGTTAATTAAGCATCCAAGACATCCTGTTTCTCTGCTAAAACAATATCTGGAGGCTCTAGTTAATTTGATGAACTAATATAAGGTAAGGCTGAGTCCAGAAAAGATAGAAGTGATGCTGATGCAGAATCCGCAGATCACAGATAGGGTTAGTATATTTGTAACAGAAGGGATGAAAACATTCACAACTGAACAGATAGTAGTGGTGGTGGTGGTAGAGATATATTTTATCATTACTTGGCACTTGGTGCGCCTGTTAGCCGCCCTGAGCCTTCGGGAAAGGGCGGGATATAAATATGAAAATAAATAAATAAATAAATCCATTTGTTACATAGGCTATGCCTTGCATTGGAGAGGGGGACCTTGCCAAATTATTCATGTTTTTGTAACTTTCAGGATTGGCTACAGTGATATCCTGGATATGGAGCTGCCCTTGACAATAACAGAAAAGGTGTAGAAGTGTCTAAAATGCTGTGGTTTTCTTCATGATGAGGAAAGGCATAAGCATATTCAACCAGTGCTATGGTACCTAGTTGATAACTTCTGGACACAAAAGTGTTTCATGGCATGGAACTAGCACACCTTGGGGCCACCTCACTAGATATAAACCCTTGTACCACCTATGTTAAGCAAATCGAGCCCTCCTCTTCACTTTAAAAAGTGGACATGGGTTCTAGGGGCAAGACGTTCACTATAGTTGCCCTAATAGAATGCTCTCCATGGTGAAGTCAGGGGATTTTTTTTTTTTTTGTAAGCCTCTTTTTGGTAAAGGCGTGTAAGACTTCTTTTTGTTATCGGTGTTTATTTGGGAGCAGGAAAAGTAATGTATAAATGCTTCAAAAAATTAAAAAAGTAAACACATGGGACCAGACTTAAAACATTTGTAAAAAAACCCAAACATTTAGCCCCCTCCCCCCAAAAAACCATAACAGCAGTGGTGAAGAGTTTTATGAGAAATGTATAGACACTTTTTTTTACTTTGTCCCAAAGTATATTTAAAAATAGAACACCAATAAAAAGAACAGCAGATTGGCTCCTCACACCCTAGAATGTGTGTAGTAATTGCAAGATATGTACGTCTTATCTAGGCATCTTTACTTGCCTTGTTGCAGAATAAAAGTAAAGCTGTCAGTGGGAGAAATGCACATAATATATTGGAATGAAAAAGCTGGTGCAGTAAATAAAAAAGCCTATTTTTAGATGCTATGAAAGTCACAGACCAAGGCATGGTAAACAATTTCAGAAATATCCTGATCCTCACTAAATAGAAAACTGATACACAGTTAAAAGACTTTGTTACAGACTTATCTCTGGAAGAAAAGGACAACAACCATGTTTTACTTGGTACCCACATGATTACCTGGAAACTCCATATAGAGTAGTTTGCTTGCTCAGTGCTGCACTAGGAGAAGTGTCGCACACACTGAGCTAAAACATTAATACAGGGCTAGCCCAGGATTTGGCACCCAACACCCAAAATGGCAACTACCTCTCTTATTAATTAATATGGCATGCAATCCACTGGAAAGTTCTGCACAAACCTTATTGGTATTAATGGAGCAGCACTAGCATGTTCTTAGAGAGCTTCCTGGTAATTTCAAGAAGTTGTACTTCCTGATCAACCAGGTCACATTTGCTAGCATTTTGGATGCCTTCTGTAGCAACTATCACCTGCTGCCTGAGATAGGCCACTTCATGGTAAGGTCACTACTGCACTGAATCCAGTAAATAAAAGTACCTTTTGGTGAAGGAGGTGGTTTCTTTTTAGGCTTTTCTTGCTTTGCAGGCTTGTCCTTGGGAGGTACTAGAAAGTAATAGAAACGATACAGTACTTCAGTTCAAGGGAAAATAATATCTCTCCTTATCAGGGGTCATTTCGTAGAAAAAGAGCTAGGGGAACTCATTACCATAACTCATTAGCATATGCCACACCCCCTGACATCACAGGAAGTGTGTCATAAGGCCACACCCCCTGCCATCACCGGAAGTGTGTCATAAGGCCACACCCACCACTCAGTCTTAGTCTTAAAGGTTAGTCTTAAAGGTGCTATTTGTTAGTCTTAAAGGTGCTATTTGAACTCTTGGACTATTTTGCAGCAACAGACTAACACAGCTACCTCAGGGAAGCTCCTGGATGGGGCTGGGAGTCCTTGTGGAGGCCACGTGGAGTGGCCTCAGCCAGGCAGAGGGGGAGGACGCCAACTTACCCTCCTGCTTCTTCCTCCTTCTGCAACAGAATGAGGCTGGAAGAAGGGGGCGACCGGAAGAAGGGGCGGGGCTTCATCGTGTGCCCCACCCCCCGCACCTCACCCGGGGGAACTGCGATCCCCCGCGATCCCCCCCGAATCGACCTCTGCTCCTTATAATAAAAGAGTTTTGGTGTCCCTCCTGGACAAGCTTCCACAGCCTTTTGCTCGCTCAGCTACCACTCTCACAGTCTCCCAATCGTGTGGCTGCATTGGCTCACTGCGTTGGCTCAGCCCCGCCCACCGAACCAGCAGGCAGCGTTTTACCCTCAGCCTGGAGGGAGCCAGCGAAGGGGATGGATGCTCTGCCGAGAGAGCAGCAACCCCTCCACAGGGGAGAAGGAGGCAGACCTAGCGAGTGGCAGCAAGCAGTGGAAGCACTCACCTTCACTGCCCCTTGTGGTGTCTCTCCCTCGGCCGTAAGGCCGGCACTTTGTCAGGGTGATAGATCAGCGGGCTGCACTGCAGAGAAGGCTGCCCAGCACCTTTCAAAGGCTCCCCTGCCTTCCTTCAGCAGCAGCGGCAGCACCAGGGAGGGTCTGGCCTCGAGGAAATGAGCTGTGGCTCCTGAAAAGCCAGACTCTCTCTTGAGGAAGACACTTCTCTTGGCTCCTCTGTGGGACTAACTGTGACTAACTGTCTCCTCAGTGACTGTTGGTAGGCAACCAACTTCTGTCAGTAAAAAAACACTTTCCTGTCAGAATTAACTTAAAACGGCTCTCTCTCCTTTTTGCCTCCACCATGGCTGGCTGGCTAATGAGGTGGGCCAGTGACCATCAAACCATTCTCTTCAACCCCCGGCTGTGCGGCTGACTTCCCCCTAGGGTTGCCAATCTCCAGGTGAGACATGGAGAGTGCCCGCTGTTACAATTGATCTCCAGAAGATAGAGATCAGTTCCCCTGGAGAAAATGGCTGCTTTGAAGGGTAGACCCTATAGCATTATCCCCTGCTGAGTCCTTCCATGCCCCCCAATGCTGCCCTCCATAGGATCCACCCCCCAAATCTTCAGGTATTTCCCTAATCAGAGGTGGCAACTGTGCTTTCTCCTCAGTGCCTCTTGCTAGGAAACCAGGTTCTGTCAGTAAAAGGGCCCCTTTCACACCTATTTTGGCCTTTGGGAGAACACTCCTTGGGGCCCATCCTGAAGGTTGCCAACTCCAGCTGGGAGATTCCTGGATATTTGAAGGATGGAGCCTGGAGAGGGTGAGGTTTGGGGAGGGGGTGGGACCTCAGACAGGTGCAAAGGCACAGACTCCCCCCTCCAAACCAGCCACTCCCTCATGGGGAACCACTGTTGCCAATCTCCAGGTGGGGGCTGGAGATCACTCAGAATTACAACTGCTCTCTAGGAGGGATGGGGAGGAGATGGAAAGCTAAAGATAACAGAAGATGGAGATCACACAGAATTACAACTGCTCTTCAGATGGCAGAGATCAGTTCCCCTGGAGAAAATGGTGGACTCTGTGTCATTATACCCTGCTGCAGTTGCCACAGCAAACTGGCACTGAGTGCCCAAGGCCGGGGCACTCTCCCAGAGCCTCTTTCTAGAGCTCGTTGTATTTATTTCTACAATGGGACTTATTCCTGGTAGTACAATAAAGAAAAGCAAGGGGAAGCAGTTTATTGGGCAGAAGGGGGACAGTTTGGAAAAGTCAAGGATTTGTGGCAAATATGCATATTTAAGGCACATAATGTGGATGCCCTCTGGACAATTCATACACAGGCATTTATGTTGTGACTTACTAGCAACAGAAGTCTGTTTGTTTGTTTAATTCCGAGTTTTGATCTCTGGCCTGTTTTAGACCTAAGTGGTGGTGATGGCAAGAACAAGAGATCAGGAGCCTCCCCCTATTTTTGCAGTGTCACTGCTTGGGACTAGGACCCCTATGTGCAGGGAACACTGAGGGAAAGGAGTATGCTCCTGTCCATGTCACTGCTCCTTGGGTCCAGAGCCCCTTTAAAGGATTGCAAAGGGCAAGGATGAGAAGAGACATCCCGCTTCTTGGGTTGCCAGGTCCCCTTACCTTACCAGCGGGGGCCTTTGGGGGGCGATCCAGGGGGTGGGCAGGGATGTCCCATTCCCAAAGACATTTTGGGACACTTCCAGTAAAATCAGTTTCACACACACCCCTTAGAAGTGGGAGGAGCAAAACTGGCCTTGAAATGGCTGACAGCCATTTGAGCGGTCCCTTTCACTTCCCTAGGGAGAATGGCTGCATTGGGGGGGCGTGTTCTGGTTTTTCAGGCCACTTCCAGGAAATGGCCCAAAAACATCATTTTGGGGCAAACAGGTGGGGAATCCCACTATAAATCAGGGGATCCCCACTCAGACTGAGGGGCTGGGATTCCTACTTGCTGCTCATGTGAGGTGCAAGCTCCAGAGACATTGCTTCTGGAGCTTGTTCTGGACTTAAGCTGTGGTGACGACAGGAAGAAGCTCCAGCCTATTCTGTCACTACCTTCCTGTTATGTACATGGACCACCACCAGGGGTCCGCAGCTAAAGCAGGAACTTGGTCCCCAAACACAAAGGGGACCTAGGATCCTAGTCCACCTTGAGTCCACCAATAGCACCCTTGGTGGGAAATTCAAACCCTCCAATGGGAACATAGGTATGCTGGGTGGAGTGTATATAGTTGGCCTTGCAGGGCCATTTTCTTTGTCTTGTTATGAAGTACAATAAATGCGTCTGAACACATGTCGTAGTCTGAGTCCTCCATGCGTTGAACCCAGTACTTTTCAGTGGCGATGAGGATGGGATTCCGATGAGCAGGCCAGGCTCACCTTCAAGCGCAGCACCGAGCATCGTTCCTGAAAACGCCACCACGCCCCGCACCACTCCCGAGCAGCACTGCACCGCACCTGGCATCACTGAACACCACTCCCCCGCTCCGTGCTAGAGCCATGGCCTCCGCTCCAGGACACCTTGAGGTTTTCAACCCCACTCATCCCGAGCTCTGGGATTCGTAGACAGACCAGCTGACCTGCCACCTCGCCTTCCATGAGATAACTGATGCGGGCAAAAGAAGGGCTCTCCTTCTCAGCTCTTGTGAACACCATCTGGCTCGCGAAGAGCCTCCTGGCCCCAAGGGCTATCCTAGAGTGCACGTACGAGGAGATCATAGAAGCCCTGACAAGGTACCTCACGCCCAAGCCAATGACACTGGCCAAGCAGATGGCATTTCAGGGGTGCATCCAGAAGCCCGGCGAGACAGCTGCAGCCTTCATGGCCGTGCTGCACCAACACACCATGGATTGCGACTTCTCCAAGGTAGAGGAGAACCTCTTGAGCCAGTTTGCCTGAAGAATCAGGTACTTGAAGCTCCGCCGAGAGATGATCACCACATCAAACATCAAACTCAATGAGACCCTCCCACTTGCCATCACCCACAAGGCCTCCCACCGCGACCGACCACCGGCAGCGTCCCATCTTGTGCTCCCTGACTCAGCACCCAAGAACTCAGACGAGGATGATGTCCACCGCCGGAAGCCGCCAGGATCCGCTGGAGCCTCCGGACACCCCGGTAAGCCTGCTGGACATTCCCCGTGCACCAGCTGTGGAGAGGCGCACGAGTGAAAGTCGTGCCGGTTCCGTGACACCAACTGCCACACATGTGGAAAACAAGGACACCTCACCTGCAGATCAAAAGGCAACCGGAACCATCCACCCCAGCCGCAACCACGCCACCAGGCCTCCGCACACTACGAGACCACTGAGGGCATGGACGATCTCTACCTCCTGACCAGCCAGCCCTCACTACAGGTACTATGCCTCCACAACTTGCTCGCAGCCCCAAAGATCCAGGTCCAGGTCACGATCGAGGGGTTCCCCTGCCCAATGGAAGTGGACTCAGGGTCAGTGGCTTCTATCATATCTGTGGAAACACTGAACAGACTTTGTCCAAATGGCGGGCCCCACCTGCAGCCTTTGCCTTTGAGCCTGGTGGACTTCCAGAGGAACCCGATTCCAATACGGGGTGTGGGGACTTTCCGGGTGAAGTACCAGGGTTTTGAGGGTTTCCTGGACTTGATTGTAGTGGAGGGGAATTTGGTTAGTTTATTGGGGTGGGCGTGGTTTGCGCTGTTGGGCATCACAGTCGGGGGGTGAATAAATGTGCGCCACAGGACTTTGCTGAGGTTTGTGGGGAATTCCCTGTGGTCATTAATGGGGCTCTGGGTTGTTACAAGGGGCCCCCTGTTTCATTGCAACTCAACCCACAAATTGCCCCCATCCGCATGCGGTACCGCCCCGCCCCGCTTGCTTTGTATCCAAAAATAGATGCAGAGCTGGATCGTTTAGTGGAACAAGGGGTCCTCAAACAGGTCTCCTATGCACCGTGGGAGACCCAGCCCAATGGCAACGTCCACATCTGCGTGGACTATAAATGTATGTTGAATAAGGCCCTCCATGACCATGTCTACCCAGTCCTGGTCGTGAGTCATGTGTTGGCTTCCTTAGCAGGGGCTACGATTTTTGGCAAGTTTGACCTCGCACAGGCGAGCCAACAGCTGACAGGAGATGAGGCCACGGCCAAGGCCCAGACTATTGTAATGCACCGGGGGGCTTTTAAGGTTTGGCGGCTGCAGTTTGGTGTGAGTGTGATCCCAGGGATATTTCAGCAACTAATGGACTCTTTGTTGAAAGGGATCCCTGGGGTGATGCCATTCTTTGATGATGTCCTCATCGCTGTGGCCACCCCAGACAACTTTGCCTCCCGCCTCTGCACCGTCCTTCGCCATTTTGATGCTGCAGGCCTCAAAGTCAAACAGGAGAAGTGCCTCATTGGGGTTCTGGAGGTGGACTTCTTGGGCTTTTGGGTCAACGCATCTGGCCTCCATCCGGCAAGGGACAAGGTCAAGGCCATCATGGAGGCCTCCAGTCCCACATGCAAGGCAGAACTTCAGGCATTTTTAGGACTTTTGAACTTTTATCATGCCTTCCTGCCACACAAGGCGGCAGTTGCGCAGCCGCTTCACCATCTCCTGGAAAAATCAGCACCCTGGTCATGGGGCCCAAGGGAGGCGGCGGTGTTCAAGGGTGTCAAGGTGCTACTCATCTCGAATGAGGTGCTGACGCAGTTTGATGAGTCCCTACCAGTAGTCCTTGTGTGCGACACCTCCCCCTACGGAATCGGTGCAGTTCTGGACCACCTTCTTCCTGACAGCTGGGAGGTCCCCATGGCCTTCTACTCACTGGCTTTGACGGCCGTCGAGCACAATTACACACAGATAGACCGGTAGGGTTTGGCAATTGTGGCGGGGGTGAAAAAGTTTCATAACTTTGTGTACGGGCACCCCTTCACTATTGTAACTTACCACAAGCCTCTCCTTGGCTTATTTGCGGCAGACAAGTATACCCCCCAGGTGCTTTCACCCTGGATTTTCCGTTGGTCCCTTTTCCTGACCGGCTACAATTACCGCCTGGAACACCACCTGGGCAAGGCAATGGGGCGTGCTGATGCCCTCAGCAGACTGCCCCTCCCATCTGTGGATGCCAACCCAGCCCCTGCCCTTGGGGTCCTGATGCTCAAAGGCCTCCCCGAGTCGCCCCTTCAGGCTGCAGATATAGCTACCCACTCAGCCCGTGACCCCATCCTCTCCTGGGTCTTGGGCTGGGGGGTAAGGGGGTGGCCTACGTCCTCCACTGGCCCCGAGTTCACGGCATTCACAGCCCGTAGGGATGAGCTGTCGATGCTCAAGGGTTGTCTCCTGTGGGGCAACAGGGTCATAGTCCCCCACGCCTTGTGACAATGAGTCCTCAACGCTCTTCACGAGGCGCATTGGGAATAGTAAGGATGAAGGCTATGATCCGGAGCTATGTTTGGTGGCCAGGAATCGATGCCGAGATCAAGGCCTGGGTGAGGAGATGCCAGACCTGCCAGGTGGTCCACCCAAACCTGCCAAGCATGCCAACACAGTTGTGGGAGTCAACACACAAGCCTTGGTCCTGGTTACATATTGACTTTGCTGGGCCCTTCCAAGGGCTGATATTCCTAGTAATGGTAGACTCTTCAGCCCCATGTCCACCAACTCTGCGAAAGCTGTAATCCGCTCACTCTGCCAGATTTTCTCCACCCATGGGCTGCCGGACATGATAGTCTCTGACAACGGGACTGCCTTAACATCGGCAGAGTTCCAGGACTTCCTCCAGCGGAACCTGATCTGGCAAGTAAGATCGGCGCCTTTCCACCCCGTGACCAACAGCCAAGCAGAGAGGATGGTTCGCACAGCAAAGGAAGCCCTAGCCGGATCACAGATGGGGACTGGGAGTTCCGGCTCACCCACTTCCTACTGACACAGTGGACGACACCCAACCCCACCACCGGGCACTGCCCAGCAGAACTGTTGATGGGCTGGCACCCCACTATCTTGTTGGACCGCCTACATCCAGACCAGGCACCGGACTCAAGGAGGCTGACGGAACAAAGGGATGCTCTCCGGGGGTTCTTCCTGGATGACCTCATGTTCATCCAGAACTTTGAGAGGGGGGCCCCATGGATTGCTGGAACAATTGTCCGAGTCACCGGCCCGGTATCCTATGAGGTCTCTACAGAGGATGGCCAACTCCTGAAAAAACATATTGATCAACTGAGGTGGCGACAGCTCCCAGAGACTGAAGAGCACCCCCCCAGCTCGAGGGACCAGGACTCTACACCCTGGAGGCCAGCACTCGGCCCGCACCAGTGAGCCCGCACCGGTCAAGCCCCCGGCCACACCGCCAGAACCCGAAGAGCAGCCACCGCCCTCGCCACAACCAGACATGGCCAGCCAGCCAGAGGCGACCATAAGCGCAGACCCCCCCACCTATCTGCAGGACTATGTAACATAGGTTGAATCGGAACTAAGGGGGGAGGGGTGTTATGTATGCGGACCACCACCAGGGGTCCGTGGCTAAAGCAGGAGCTTGGTCCCCAAATACAAAGGGGACCTAGGATCCTAGTCCACCTTGAGTCCACCAATAGCACCCTCCAATGGGAACATAGGTGTGCCATGTGGAGTGTATATAGTTGGCCTTGCAGGGGCGTTTTCTTTGTCTTGTTATGAAGTACAATAAATGCGTCTGAACGCATGTCGTAGTCTGAGTCCTCCATGCGTTGAACCCAGTACTTTTCACTTACTTACTTATTTACTTTTATCTGACCTGGAAAGCCCAGGCTAGCCCACTCTTGTCAGATCTCAGAAACTAAGAAGGGTTACACCTGGTTAATATTTGGACAGGAGACTACCAAGGAAGTCCAGGGCTGTAACACAGAGGCAGACAACGGCAAACCACCTCTGAACGTCTCTTGTCTTGAAAACCCTATGGGATCACCATAAGTCGGCTTTGGCTTGACAACACTTTCCACCACCACCAAAACATTTATTAGCCGCCTGTCTTCCTCATGGAGCACAATGCAGCTTACAATGAAAAACAGATAATAAAAAAGGATTGTATTGTACTTCCCTGTAAATAAAAACATTCAACAAACAGGTGTGTGTGTGTGGGGGGGCGGCTTTGGGAATGTGAACTCAGTCTATGCCCACTCCTCCTTTACTGGCAAATAGCTAATGAATGAGATTTCAGCATTCTTGAAGAGGTTCACATGCTTAGCTATGATACATGCCTGCTGACTTGTTTTCACCAGAGTTTAAAACCGTTAGATGTGATTTATATTTTTAAAGATCAAGACAAAGATTGTACCACCCATACAAGACTGACAATGACAATTGCCTACCCTTTTAAAAGCCTGGTTTATCAGCTATTATTTCAGGCAACAGCAGTTTTGTCTGTCGATAGCACCATTCCCTGCAGGGCATGAACCTTAACCCAACTGGCCTCTGAAAATACTGAAACATGATTATGCCTCAAGAAAGCCTTAAATTCAATATACTGAAATGAAAAATGACCGTAAGTGCTCCAGCAAATACCACATGTCCACTTGCCTTAAGCAAGTCATTTTCTTTACAGGCAAGTACAATATAATCAGTTTTTTTATTATCATCCATCAACCTTGGAAATGATGCACAAGTAGTCTTTGAGCCTGGGAGAGCAACGCTGCTTTCATGGCAATTCCATGACATAATCATATAATGGATATAATGTACAACCCATGATTTCTGCTGAAGCAGTTAATGTTACAGTCGATCCTGGGGATATAATGGAGGCCATGGAAGGTTATTTATTATTATTTGCTTATCTGATTTATATCCCGCCTAATCAAAGAAATGTCAACATATTACTGAATATTTTAATTTAAAGTCATCCCCTTCAAGTGCTCAGGCAATTAACATTTTCTTATTTCATAAGTCCCATGAGTTTTAATAAGCCCTGTGAAGAACACCACGGTCTCATTCCCATTTTTCATATAGGAGTTACATTGTTTTTGCACAATGTTGTATCACCCATTTTTGTTGCTTGTTTTCCCAATGACACTTCAATGCCTTTTACAGTTTTGATATGTAACTGATGCAAAACATAATAGTAAAAATGTGTAAAGTTAATGCTGGAACTTGGTATAAAACAAGTGGGGAAAAAACATGAAAATAAGGACTCTCAAAATTCAGTTTGTACAAAGAAAAAGCAAGTCTAAAGAAACGGCTGTGAAATTCTGCAGCACTCCTATTTCCACATGAAGATCCAAAACTAAGGAAATGGTCATTCTTTCCCATAAGACTTAGGCAGGAAACCATCTTGGTACATTGTACCTTTGTTCTATATGAAGGGTAAGTTAGCCTGTTGTAGCCAAAATGACAGATAGTCTTGTGGCACCCAAAAGACTGACATACATATTACGTCATAGGGGACCAAGGGAGCTTTGCCTCTTGAAAGCTTCTACCCTGGAAATCTTGTTGGTCTTTAAAGTGCTACTGGACTTGAATCTTGGTCTTCTACTGCAGATCAACATGGCTACCTACCTGAAGCTAAGAAAGAAGAGCAATTTTGTCCAACGTGATACAACTCTTGCTATGGATGAGTGAAATAATCTTCTTGTGGTTTCTCCATGTGCAAAGAAATGACTGCTGGTATGCAAATGCATTATGAAAACCTGTGATTTGTTATTCAAGTCTCTAAAGAATAAAGTGTTTAACATTTAACATCACACTATCTACAAACAATTCAGCAATCACTAAATTAATTAGTCTTTTTTTCTATCTCCAGCTTTGACTGCAACCATGCTGGCTCATTATCTTATTTAATTAAAACCAATGTTTCATTTTTTCCTCTCACTTCGCTACCCTTCCCTGAATTTTGAAAGCTAATCAGATAAAATTTCAGGCTTTACACATATGAATTTTTAAATCTGAAAACAGTGGTGCTAAGCTTTTGTTTCCTTGAAGCTAAAAGCAATATCATCCCGTCCAAAGCCAAGAGTGTTGTGGTCTGATCCCGAGAAGAAACAGCCATGGAGGTGGGGGGGGGTTTTCCCCCTGAATTATGACAATTTATTTAATATATACTACTCACAGCCATGTGGCAAGATTGTGGTTAGCAAACATTTCAAAGAAACTCAGGATGTGATCTCAGTCACTATGTTCAGGCAGAGCCTGTAAACATTCATTCTGGGGAAACACAAATCATTTCGGGATGTTGGATTCTGCTAATGGTGACACTTTCCCCTGTCACAAGCACCTTCCACTGGAGCAAGAGGCTCTCTCCTTGCACCAGGGGCAGGGCGGAGGATTGCCATGAACAGACCAGAAGAGCAGGATCCAACCAATAGTATTTTTCTGCCTCAGCTGCTAACTGACTTTGATCATACCAGCCAGCAGGGAGAACTCAAAGTTTTAATTTTGCAAAGGGAACTATTACTTCAGGCTAACAAGAAATACAGGATTAATTCTACTGCCTTCTGATTTAAAATCAATAACTTTTAAGGCCTGGAAAGTTATGTTTCTTTAATCATTCTCAAGCTTTATATGTTGTGGAATGGTAATGAGCTGAAAAGTCCATATATAAATGGATATTGGTTCATACCACATTTTGAACTCAGTTTCCTCACAGTAAAGTGTGAAGAGAATGCAAGTAGGAATGTAGCATATTCCTCCAGCCCTGTTCAGCACCTACTTAGCTACTTTCACCAACTTTTCGCCTTCTATACTGTCTTCAAATTCCTCCATTCATCTCATTTTATGTTCCCAGCCCACTGCTTTTCAATTCAGTCTATTTCATCTCCATCTTCAAAGCCCCTGTATCTTCCACATTTTACTTTTGGAGTCAGCTCTGATTCCTGCCCTTTGCTAGCTTTCTCACCTCCTCTAGATAGCTCATGTGATATCAAATAAGAATAAGAAAGTGTTGTGCACCATTCCAGAGACTGGCCTCTTATTAGCTGATGGATGTACTGGCAAATGGGGGAACAGCACTGAGGAACAAAGTTAAGGGGGGGTGCCTTCCCCTCTTACCCTTGAGGGGTTCATTTCCCCACATCTTTGGTGGTTGTTATATGAGTCAGAACATTGCAATCAACTGGTTCATGAAAACGGGTGTTTACCTATGACTTTTTCTTTCTTTTCCAGTTTTTCAGGTTGTTCAGGTTTCCCTCTCTTTTCAGGCTTTTCTCTTTTCTCAGGTTTTTCATGCTTTTCCAGCTTTTCTTTGTGCACTACAAAATAACAGGCATATTTTATATAACATGGGAGGGGGACAGCTCTTTGGCAGAACAGAACCAAAACAAAACAAGGCCTTTAGATTAGCCCTCACTCTTCCAGGCCCAGCTGCCTTCTCTATTCATTTTAAGGAAGGCTCACAAGGATTCCCCTGCATTGGGTAGAAATTGGGGGAAACCATGAAGCGATGGAGCCCAACAGATTTTGCTCTTTATCTCCCATTGTTTTTCACTTGACCTGCTGTCCCTCTTTTCTTGTAGAGGAAAAGCTAATTATCTTTGTTTGCAATTTTGCATAAACTGTTTTGACAGCATATTAACTTGTAGCATACATTTTACTTGCAGAAAGAGCTACAAAGACCTTGTTTTTAAAAAAAATCACAGAAAATTAAAAATTAAAGTACAGAACACCAAGATTGAGGTATCAGGATACCAACAACAATTGGCTGAAAGCCAAACTCAACAATATGGTAGAAAATCTGTGACTGCATCTCTGTCTTTTCCAGTGTTCAAGGCAATGGTTTTGGGGACAGGAATCTGAGGAGGAGAGGACTATGGCTGTGGAAGGAGGAGTTAATCATTTGCTCCCATGTTGGTTTCACAAAGTTAAACCCTTCTAAGACCATTGACTTTAATGTACTTAGAAGGATGTAACTTTGTTTAGGATCTCATCTACGTAGGATCTGAGACTCTAGGATAATTATGAGAGTTATGATTTTGTCTCTTTTGCCCCCCAATCTGGAAGAAAGACAGACACGTTTCTTGGGTACTGAACGGGCCACTTTATTAACTTCATTAACAACAATATCGACAACGATGAACAGCAAGGGCACTACAGATTGTGGCATGACCAGGCCAGGGGTCCTCGACCCCTCCCCAGCCATTTGTACTAGGGCGATCCACCCAGCCCCAGCTGGTAGCCAAATGTATGGCTCACAACCAGTCAGCATGGCAAGTGGATGATGGCCAGGGATAAGCCAGAACCCCCGAGCCTCGAGGCTCAAAGGGATGGCAATCCCGTGCCATCATCTTGGCGGTCAGCTTTCCCCGCCCCGGGCCTCAGGGCCCAAAGACTGTACTGGCAATACCCCTATGCCCCAATCGGGGTTATATGCCGGTGGTCACCATGCCACAATCTGATAAACTAACATCCTGCCGCTAAAGTGACCGACCTATTTAAACTCAGCCACACCCCAGCCAATTTTTCCCTATCCTCCGTTGCAGTATGAGGTAGGCGAAAACACCCCCTCCCTTGGCCAATCTGGGAAAGGGCGAAAAATTCCTACCCGGCCCCCATAAAGAGTGACCAGCCAATGCCCATACTGTCAACAGGGTGGGAGGGTGGGTCGAGCGATCAGGCGCGCACTGAAGGGGGGAGGCAGGGGCCGGCCTCAAAGCTCCGCCCCCCGTTCAGTCCCGGATGCGGCGGTTGCCGCGCCCTGCTCTTCCTCCTGCAGGGCGGCAAAGGCGGCCCCCGGACTGCATGGGCGAGCCGGCAGCCCGGGAACCGAATTGTGCAATGAGAATTATACTAGCTGTTATTAAAACAGCACTTAAAATTACTAATAACTAGATCTGGGTTCAGTTCTTCCAGGAAGCAAGATTTTACTTAGCTGGCAAGCAAGAACCTTTTTCCAAAACTGGAAATTTTTGGAAACTGAAAAGGGTAGGAGGGTGATTATTATGTAGGAAAGCTAAAATATTTTGCTTGTTGATAATTTTTGTGGACTACATTAGTATGTAAGAATCTTAAATGTGCACAGGATTGCAGCCAATAACTACTAACAAATAAAGCTTTAAATTTCAAAAAACTATATTCTTGATTTCAAAAAGTATTAGTCACTCATTGTTTTGATGCCATGCATAACGTAACAAGGTTTGTCTTGCCCTCGTCCTGGAGAATATGTTGCAGATATGAACAAGTGCAATGGAAATGAAAGGATACACAGTGGCCAATACAGGGTCAGTTCACTTAAGACATGACACAAAACCATGGTAATACTAGGGAGAATGCCATGTCAGCCATCAGCATGTTGTATAACTTGGAGCAGAGATGGGGTGGTTGGAGGGAGTTTGGCCAAGTTTGCATGTGAGGGTGACACTGATATTTATTTATTTATTTATTTATTTTGTTTATTAATCGCGTTTATACCCCGCCTTCACTGCAATGCAGGCTCAGGGCAATAGGATATTATTTTCTGGGAATTGATTAATCTGAAAGTCTTGCTGCTTCCTTAGCCAGCCTCTGGGGGGAGGGAGTTCCTTCCTCACATTTCTGAGAACTAAAGGCAAGCAGGTTGGTGATATGGCAAGGCTTTTTTGCCAGTTGGGTTCTGTGAGACAGGCTGGGATAACAGCTAGGTCTCTTGTAGGGAGGCAGCAGAAGCAGTGACATTGCTGAAGATAGGATTTGCCAAGACAAATCAGGATTCATTAATCATCTGTGGGCTGAATCCTAGTTTCACAAACTGACCATAACAAACCTTGTTTTCACCTTAGACCTAAACTGACACATTAATGGTGTAGTGGTTGGTATGTTGGATTAGGATCTGGGAGATTCAGTTTCAGATCAAAATCCCCACTTCGTCATGAAGTTTGCTGGATGACCTTAGGCCATTCATTCCAATCAGCCTAACCTACCTCACATCTTAATATGAGGATACAATAAGTAAGGAATAGTAATGTCAACTGCCCTGAGATCCCTGGAGGACGGATGGGATAAAAAATGGACTAGATGTATATATGACTTTAATCCATTCAGATCTTAATTGAGAAAAGCAGTTTAAAATCTCAATATGCGCTTTCATTATTTAATCATCTTCTTTGTTGTGATATAACATGTTGAAAAATAGGATGAAACTTTCCATCAGAGAAAAACATCAGAGGGTAGGATTTGCTGGAATCCAAACTAAAGTGAAGGGTAAAGTCAATATAAAACTACCTTGTCCAGCTATGCCCCATCTGACTCAGTACAAAACAAAGAGAGGACTGACTACTTAGTCTCCAACCATATTTAGAAATGTGTCAAATGCTACTGGCTGTATAGTAGTATGGACTCTTGTTTTAATGTACCAATAGACAGATGTTTATGGGTTGGCTAATGGGGTGCCCTGTAGATCTATTCTGGGTTGTTGGGGTTTTTTACATCTTGTCATGAAGTTCCCCACTTGATTAGAAATTAAAACCAGGTATTATTTCCTCTCTGTTGATTCGAACTCTGTAAATGAAAGTCTGTATCATTTTGGCTTCTCAAAGGCATCACTGTTAGGCCATTGGTAAAGTGAACTATTCTCTTCAGGACACAAGCCTCAAAGGCCTAAAATGTTTCATGGAAATAGATTTGGGGTAACCCAGATCTTTTATTACAGGAGTAGTGTTCATGTGAGCAAGATCTGCACATTACTGTGCAAGCCACTGGTAAGTGGGAACACCTTGTAAACATTTTGCATAAATGTCTGCAACCCAGTTCAGATTTTTGGCAGACCCAATGGAAAATGTGCTGGGCTACCAGTAGCCTCCTGTGTGGAGGTAATTTTTTATATATCTGCACCTCCACCAAGGAATTATGCAAGCAGCCTCCAGAATTTGTGTGAATGCAGCAGCTTTTGTTCTGGACCCTGGAGCTACTATTATGATCCACTGTAACAAACTGTTCTTTTAATAACATCAAATCAACAAGATTAGTATTCATAAAGAGCTTTTTGGACAATGAACTTTTGTTTTTGTGTATAACAACTGTATATTATTTAGTTGGTACATGGGGTACAGACCATAAGCTCCATAAGGCACATTTCTGTTGTCAGGAAGCTCTGACTTCTCAGCACACAAAGCAACTATATTTTGTCCCTGAGAAAAAGTAATTTTTCTGCCCAACTAGAACTCCCGTTGTGAATGTGACTGTTGTATAGTCATTAGAGTCCCAAGAGATCTGAGTCCTGTTTCTATATCTGCTGCTGAAATAAAATGTGGCACACTGTGTCTTGTTTGGTTCCACATGCAGTGAAGACACCCTTAGGGCTCAAGCTGCTTGGAAATCACTTTTTAATTGGGCACAAAATAAAGAACAGGTAGAAGCTTAGAATCCGTGTCAGAGGATGATGTATCTGGGCAGTCTCCGCTTTCTAGAGAATGTGGAAACTCCACTACCATATCCATCCTCTGTTGGTCACAGTCTATACAAAAACAAAAGAACAAAAAACACCCACATTATTTTTGTCCACAAAGAGAAAAGTGGACACAACCATCTGTCCTGTGTAAAACATGTTGGAAAACCTCTTTCAGTGCCTAAATGTTGGAGTCAACTTATAAAGCAGAAGACTATGGCTTAGATCCTATGTTTTCTGCTGATAAAAGACTTCCACCAGCATGTAGGATGGAGCAATTTCCACCAATACTCTACTACCACGGCAGACTCCCATTTCACCTTCCTCCTTGCTGCCGATTTCCAGGGGTCCACTGAGTCCCAGGAGCAGAATTTCAGGCCAGAATGGCAGAATGCAACAGGATATAAGTCAGAAATTTCCCTTCCACAAGCATCACTGCATTTGGGTTACTCAAGCTCTAAAATAGTGTCACTACACTGATTTTCATTTGTTTACCCACAGCATCCCTGATTCAGAAGCAACTAACAAGATAGTTTCCACTACCTTTAGGTATTTCCTTTTTTCCAGGTTTTTCTATTTTCTTGAGTTTCTCCCTTTTTTCAGGTTTCTCAGGTTTTTCCCTTTTTTCAGGTTTCTCAGTTTTTCCCCGTTTTTCAGGTTTCTCCCATCTTTCAGGTTTTTTGGTTTTTTCCCGTTTTTCAGGTTTCTCAGGTTTCTCTCGTTTCTCAGGTTTCTCCCATTTTTCAGGTTTCTCAGGTTTCTCCCGTTTTTCAGGTTTCTCAGGTTTCTCTCGTTTCTCAGGTTTCTCCCATTTTTCAGGTTTCTCAGGTTTCTCAGGTTTCTCCCGTTTTTCAGGTTTCTCCCGTTTTTCAGGTTTCTCCCGTTTTTCAGGTTTCTCAGGTTTCTCCCGTTTTTCAGGTTTCTCAGGTTTCTCCCGTTTTCCAGGTTTCTCGAGTTTTTCTTTGTGAATTTCTAGAATGACAACACCAAAATGTTAATGTGTCTGAAATACATATCTTTCATAGCAGTGTGGTTATATTAAAATATCTGACATCACAAAACACCCCTGTATTAGACCAACCAATAGCCATAACAGGGGAAGTAGCACAGGGGGCATGGGAAGGAACACAGATTAGTTTGCAGTTCTTCAGATCCAACTCTCTGTCTTCAGCACTAATTGGAATTCAGCACTGATTTGTCCCTTGTATGTAAAATAATTCATTAAGTCATTTATTTATTTACATTATTTATAGTCTGTCTTTCCCACAGGGACTCAAGGTGGATTACAAATAGTGAGTACGATCAACAAAACTGGACATTCAGTAGATAGTACATTAGGATTGTAGAAATCTGGAACCAACCAGAAATAACTGGGGCACAGCATTAGAATTAACATAACACATTAAGCAGTGCAAAAACTACATAACAGGATCCTACTTACAGTATGCTATACATAAAAATATAGACCACAGTCCCTAATCACTTATCCAAGCAAGTTGTAAACCATTTTATACAGTCCAGACATATTACCTGTTCATATTACCGCCGCCTCCCGCCCCCCACCCCGTTATATTGCCATCAGGGGGGGTGGAAGAGGCCCTAGGAAGGGAGGAACATCGGAAACACTGGAATGTTTGAACATCTTAAACATCCTAACCGTCTGAACGAATGTTTGAAACCATCAAATGACGTTGGGGAACCTTTATTGGACCGCCATCTTCTTTCGCAAAGGCTGTTGGTTAACTGAGGCCTTAAATGCTACTGGAAGGAGGTGGAAATACAGGCGCCTTCTTGTCAGCAAGCTGCCATTCTGTTTTCTGTGACCTCTGTGTACATATCCTTTCCCTGTTACACCCGGCTTGGCTTCTATCATCCTGTTCCTGCTTTGGAATGCAAAAGATAACTGCTGGAGGTTGTGTGGGGGAGAAGATGCTGTAATGCTTGCCTATTGATTTTCCCAGGACTACTGCACCTGTGTTTTGTCTGATGTTCTGCCTGGTTCTCATGTACTGGGCGCGCAACCGTTTCCTTAGCCCGCCAGCGGGAAAGATATTCATTGGATCTGTATCTGTTTGAAGTTCCTTTATTATGCTTGACCTAACTGTGTATCCCCAGTTCTAACAAAGAACGTGTTTGAGTATGTCTTCAACGCTTTGAAATAAATTTTGCTTTTCTTTAAAACGTGGATTTATTCTCGATGCTTGGGGATCCAACAACAGGATGGCAGCATGCAGGGCTCACAGTGAGCGGGGCAGTGGGGCATGCACTTGAATCCTAAGTGGCAAATTGCTGCTGGGAAATCAGCCCCATGTGCTGTAGCCCCGCCCTTTATAGGGTTTTTTTTAATGAGTGGAGCATGCAGCCAGTGACAGCCCCTCTCCCTCCCTCCTGAAAGACATAAAGGGCCCTTCATCTGATTGGTGGGCCATGTGCTCCCCACCGATCAGCTGAAGCTCTTTAAATCTGACAGGAGGGGAGGGACAGGGGTGGCTCTAGGTGGCTGCTCTTGGGGTGGGGCTTGGGGTCATCCCCCCAAATGCCCCCCAAATCCCCCCACCAGAACGATGAGGGGACCTGGCAACCCTAAGGCAACCACAGTTGTCTAGTCAATCTGAAATGACTGACAAGATCTCTTAAGAAAAATGTATGTTTTATCCCCCCCCTTACTTTTAAAAATATTTCATTTTTTAATAACTGGGGGCTCCTCCAGCTTTGCAGAAGCACCACCGCTGTTTGTTCCTGATGATATTGTGTGCCTTTCTTTTTGATCCACACTCTGGGGCCAGGTACAGACTTAGCTGTACACCAAACAAGGGCAAGACTCATCAATGTTACAATCTTTGCGAAAGTTTCTTCTTCATGAATTCTGATATAGGAAGAGAGTTATAAATCAGTCAAGACTGCAGGGTGGCAAGTCTTTCAGGATGTTAATATTTATGTATTGTTGATTGTTTTGGAGTATGGACAATTATGACTGAAGTTAGTTACTTGACTAATTAAAATGTGCAGCCTTAGCTGTTCCTCCAAGGGCCTTCATGCTATATATAGCCAATTTTCTCCTCACAAGAGACCTGTCCAGTATACTGTGCAAATATTTGATCTGATGTCTTCCTCATCCAAATTTAGCACTCTGTTCAGCACATTACACTGCTAGCAATTCATAATGATATATGAAACAAGATAATTAATTAAGGGTTTAAAATGTTTACTCAACAAGCAACAACCAATTTCATATAATCTTTCATATTACACCAGCAAACTCATTTCCTAGCCCTATGTGGGAGATTACTTTGTGGCCCTTGACTGTGCAATTGTGTTCTCACCAAAAATACATTGCTGGCCAAGGGAGCTTTTATTTTTGGACATTAGTTTAGCAGCAGGAAGGTAGATTTGTGATGGTGTGTTGCTTTAGTGAGCACATATCTTCAGGATGGGCTGTTAGCTTAAACAGTGCTAGCTAACATCCTGCCTTCTGCAGACAGGCAGAATTAACACCTACAGACAGCTGCTAATCTACACTGTTGCCCATCTTTGTGCATTCAGGACTAAATCTCAAAGGACATAATAGAAGAATAATAGGATTTTCAGTTTTTCAGACACACCCCCTCCCAAAATATTCTTTTCTGTCCCCCAAGTTTAGCAATATTCCTCAATGTAAGAGGACCGAATCTTTCAACAAACACAGGGTGGAAACTTGCATTGTATTCACTACAATGTTCAGATAAGTTTGTCAACTAAACACACACACACACCAGTCTTGCTGGACTTCTTGTTTTTAGACCACTTTTCAGAAAAAGTGCAAGTTTGGTTTTTCTTCTCAGCTGTGTGTGTTGTTGTTTTTTTTCTTATCCATATACTTCAGGTGAACAGGTAGCTTTTGCATTGTGCTCTAGCTGACTCTGGATCTGCCTCAAACTGCTGGACTTTTCCCTCAGCTGGCTTCATTCCCTAGGCTCTGCTCACTGGCTCCACCATAACACCTGCTCTGAGCTATGTTTTTTGAACTGGAGGAGTCTACCCCAGGCAGTGGGTAGCTACCAACTTTTGGAGTTCAAGAACTGGGAAGCCCTGCTTTCTATTGTTATTTTTAGGAATACTGGATTGGATCCTGCATACTGCAAGCAACAGGCAGTCAAATACAGACCTTTCCTGTCTTCACCTTCCTACAATAATCCTCTATGAACTTTGAAAAGACATTGTAGGTGGTAAAGAGATCCCCATGACAAAAAAAACCAAACACTCAGCAGTGGGGACCTGCAATGAGATGGGAGGTAAGGATCATTGTAGCATAATAGGCTCCAGTGGCAAAAGAGAACGAGTGATAGTATCTAATGCCTCCTTCCTATTGCAGCCTGGCAATGCTGGGTGGCTTTTTATCTGGAGGAGTCCTCTAACCTAGACCAAGGCATGGTGGGGGGAGCCGCTGTGAGAAGGGAAAGATTTGTTTCTATGAACATAAGATGCTAGCAGTTTGTGGCACCCAACCCATGAACTTTACTTCTACACAAATCGCAAATTATTATAAATTGTCACATAGCCCTTTATGGGCTGTCAAACTTTTGCTGAAATGTAGTTTATTGTGATTACTCTATAGTTTAAGGTCACAAAGTTAAAAAAAGTACTTCACAAACTTTTAATTTTACTTTGTATAATAGCAGAACAATAAGCAGAAACCTCTCAAAACTGCTTAAAGATTAGACTGTTACAAGAAGAGGACTCACAAGCACTTTTAAAAAAATTATATATGTTGAAATATAAGACTATAAATTAACAGACAACAAACAACAGTAACATAGATATATATATAGCTTCATCAGAGATTACAATATGTTAAACCTTATAAATATATGATGGATATTCTTTAGGAAAAGTACACAATATTAATAGAAGTAGTACAATTTCAACACTATTCTGTATAATATATAAAACATACATAATACACAAAACAAGGTAATTAGGAGAAGGAGGAAACAGATGGAGAAAAGCAGAGGTAGCGATTCTAAAACATCAAGATATAATCAGGTGAGTCAGTCCAGAAATTGTGTAATAATGGGTACCATTTCTCTATTAAATATGTTTGATTTGTGCTATTTTTGTGGCTAAGTGTGTTAGTTGAAATCTTATCTAACGTGCAATACTCCCAAAGTTTGGTACGTCATTGTTGTATCCTAGGGAGGGATTCTTTTTTTCCAACACGAAGCTATAGAACTTTGACAAGCACTCATGAGGATGTTTCCATACACCCACTGTTTTTTGTTTTTCCTTTCTAAAATGGCCACTGAGATCTCACAAAGTAGTCTTATGAGATCTTAGTGGCATTCTTTTATTTTCAAAAGCAGTTATGTGTTCTGTGAATTGGGTATTTTTAAACACCTCAGTGTATCTTTTTTAACATGTCATGTTTGCCCACAGACCTGGGAGTTCCCAGGAGGTTCCCAGGAGACCTGGGAGTTCCCAGGAGGAAAAAAACACCCTTCTCTGTGCATGGCCGCATTATGCAGATTTCTGAAACACATTCTGAGGTCATGTTCAGAATTAGATATATAGATCTTGTAGCCCCAAAATATACTTTTCTATAGAAAACTAAAAACCCCATCTTTCCTTATTATCTTTGATATGCATTTTAATACAGAGTGCAGTCATTTATAATTTACAACATTCTGGAAGTAAAGAACACAGTTTCTGATGTCACGGTAATACACCTGAACTGTGACCAGTCTTTACTATTTGATGTAACCAAATGATAGCTGAAATTACAGCTTCCATGGTCGTGGATACATCTACACACATCCATCCTTACATTCCTTTATGAAGACTAATTGATGAAGGCACCAATGGTGTGTGTGGGGGGTCAATGGTATATTTATGTGACCTGGAGGACTTTTTAACCAGGTTTGCAGTTTGGTCTTGAAGGCTCCTGAAGAAGAAATGAATGAGAAAAGTACAAAGGTGAATTGCAATCTCTTTCCTGCTACAGGAAGAGGGTATATCCCATCTACAAACGGTACCATCAAGATCCCTTTCTTCTCCTTTCCACAAGGCATTTAGCTATTTATACGAATATGCTTTGTGGGTCAACTCCTGCAAACAGTATACAGTTGTGAATTTGCACTGAAATAACACACCGCTTCATAGAAAGAGGTCTTAGACTGTGGTCTTAGTTCGAATGATACCATTTTATGTTTCACGTTACGGAATTCATGATTTACTTCTTTGGGACAGGAAAAAACCTTGACATTCTTTCAGAATCAATACCAATGACTGACTGAATCAAACTATCTTTCCCCCGCCAATTGATGATAATTATAGCTATTGAAATAATGAAATATATTATCAAGAAGAAAGGCTTCATCTATGCTGTGATTATACTGTCATTGTAGGCAAGGAGAATATCAGTACTTGGCACAATGTGAAAGGCAATGTGGTGTAAGAGCTAGAGCAATGTGTCTTAAACTAGGGCCTGAAACCTCTGGGATTCAGGAGGGTATTCCAGGAAGTCCACAAGTCCTTTGGAGGACAGAGAGGAAGTTGTATCACAGGCTAATGTCAAAATTAAGCCCCAGTTTTCTGGGAATGAGGACAGAGACCCTCCAACTCAGGAAAAGGGATATATTCGGTGTCTCCCTCTTTCAAAACATAAACATGTGTGGAACCACCCACAGTTGGCCTCCCTTCAAATCACCTCAGGGCACTAGCTAGAAAATGTACTGAATAGTTGTCAAGATCCAATAACTCAGTCTTAGGAACTCTAACTGGCTGAGTGGCAGGAAGGAGGCATGGTCCTATTAAAGTCATCATTGTTACTTCAGGTATACAACTGAACTGGTTTTCAATAGATTTTTCAAATGCAAGTATTTCAGCTCAGGAGACCGCAACACCATCCTGCATCCATAGGCATCAGCCAATTGTAGGTTTCAACAATTACCAGGCCATCATTATTCTGTGATATTATTATTTTATTTATATTTATTTATTTGAAACATTTCTACACCATCTTTCCATCCAAACAGGGTCCCCTATGAAAAGCTCTGAAAGTTCTTCCAGCTATCTTTCTGGCTAGCAGTTATTAGCCAATAAGAAAATGTCATCCTGTTTCTGGCACAAAGCCTTCCAATTAGGGTTGCCAGTCTTACCTTCATCCTGATGGGAGACTCCAGGACAGCTCCTGGACTCTTCTGGTCACCATAGACTTTTAACCCAAATGCTAGAATGTCTTCTGAACAACATGCCCGGCACAATGATGTCACCTCCAGGTGATGTCATCGCACCAGGAATGTAGGGTGCACTGGGACACTTAAGGGGTGGGGCTCACCCACCGGCCAGCTGGCTGGTGTCAGATTGGGGCCACTGAAACAGGGGAAACCCACACCCCCATCAGGGGTTGGCAACCCTACTTCCAACAGAGGGATGAGATTGATCATGGCCTTTTGTTGCTGGTGTAATATGAAAGATTACCGTATATGAAATTGGTTGTTGCTTGTGTTTGGCCCTGTAAAATCTCCTTCCCTCTGAGACCTGCCCTTGTAAACCATGGGTTAAAGTAAGACTAAACTGGCAATTTATACCAATTCTCCCTTCCTGCTACAGACTCCCTTTATGTTTTCCTGTTTCTCACAAGTAGCTGTCAGACTGGGGCTGTCTATGTATCTGTTTCATTATTTACTACCTGTTGTTCTTTGCTCATTTAGTTCTTTTTCCCAGCCCGGTATTTATTGCCCGCACTGACATGACATTCCTGGGGGGTGGGGAGTGTGAATGAGTGTAAGACTAAGTTTGAATGTAGGAGTAGACGATGCAATGGGCTGCTCTGTAACTCTTCTCAAAACATGCACCTCAAGGCGTGAGATCTCACAGACTCTCATCCTTGAAGCTAAGACTTTGAATTGTCAGTTTGAATTGCCCATATAACAGTCAGGGGTATTAGTTTTGCTTTGTATGTATGACGTAAGACGGGAATGTGGCTTTTGATTATACCTAGGGGACCTGTGGCTTTGCTCCTTAGTCCTAACAAAGACTTTCAGCTTCAAGACATCTCAAATCTCTTCAATAAAGTTTCTTCAACTAGACTTGTGTTGAGAGTGAGCTGACTGGGGGCCTGACAGTAGCATTTCATGATAGGTGGGATGCATAATGTTGCTAACCAGTGGATGGCTCCCAATAGGAAAAGGGGGAGTGGGGACATGACAGGAGCATAGCCAGAAAATTTTGGTTAGTGGGGCATTGGAAAATCCTGTGGGGCACAAAAGAAATGCTCAATCAGCAAGTTTTTTTTTTAAAAAAAATCTTGCCTTTCTGTCTCCCCATGACTCAGGGGCTGAAGAATAAATGACAGCGCCCCCCTCCAGCAGCTTGCTGGCAGCCTTGCAAAGCCAGAGGGCACTGGAGGAGATCAGAGGAGACATAACACTGCACAACCAATCACCCCACAGTAAAGAAAAAGATGCTGTTAGTCACCTCCATGCTTGAGAGGAGATGGATGGAGAGTAACAGGGTTTCGGTTAATTACTCTCAGCATTCCACAATTAAGAAGGGTACATTTACATGTCAATCTCCAATTTTGATATATTTATTGCTTCACTATGTTCTCCCCAGTATTAGATCCAAACACATGGTGAACATAAGAACTAACCTTGTTGCTCCTGTTCGGTCCTTGCATCTGTTAAACATCTTCATTATGTTGTATGCTAATTCACTGCTCATTCTCTACTATCTGGGGCTCTGGGGGGCTGTTTTTTGAGGTATATCCACCAAATTTGCAGCACAGCTGCTAGTGCCTCTCCTCAAACCCCCCCCCCCATTTCAAAAAGATTGGACCAGAGGATCCAATTCTATGGGCCCCATAAGAATGTGCCCCCATCCTCCATTTTTTCCGGTGGAGGGGGGAAGGTGTTTAAAGGGCTCCCAGTCCCTTTAAGTGCCTTCTCCATGCCACATGACCCCATGGCAAATGAACTCCAAAGGCATTTAAAGGGTTCACTGTCCCTTTAAATGCCTTCTCCATGCTGAGAGTTCACTCCAAAGGCACTTAAAGGGACTGAGAGCCCTTTAAATGCCCTTTAACTGAGGCTATTCGGCAGTCCTGAAAAATCCCAAATATTTTCAGGATTTTTCAGTGTGGCCATTTTTTGAAAGAGAAAGAGTCAATTTTTTTCTAATAATCTCTAACTCTGTCGTGAGATGATGTTCATTTGTTTGAGATGATGTTCATTGTTAACTGAATTTCAGCCCCACTTTAAAGCCAAAGTCCAAAATAACAAGCCAATAAAAACAACAATATAAAAAGAATCACACACATACAGGTAGATTTAATCAAAATTATCAAAATTTAATTAATCCCAGACATGCTTGCATAGCCTAACTGCTTCAGATATTCAGTGTCATGCAAGAGATGTCAAAATGTCTAATCACTCCTGGAATTTGAAGTCTTACATTTTGGCAGCATCTGCCATTCCTAGACAAGTGTCTAGCCTCAAGCCATACTCTTTCCACGTCCTTATGAGGAAGCAGCAATCACTGTTGTCTTACAATAGAAGATTAGCATATTGTGCTGTGACTATGATGTTAAATCTCAAAGGGTAGGACTGGCAAACTAATTGGAGTGTTCATCTTGTATCTGGCAACAGAAAAAATACATGTGCTCATCATAACAATATGTTCTGTACTTTTCCACAATCCACTCTGCTTGGCCAGCTGGATATTACACAGTGCAGACATTTACTCTGCATATTTTTTCCTAGCTCTTGGCCCATGCGAACACCTGTAACAGTGAACTCTGTGTTAGCCTTAAGTATGTATAATGTATCTTTTTTTTTTTACCAAGGTCAGTTTTTAACTCTGCCTCAATGGGAAGTTTTAAAAGTTCTGTTCAGTTGTATAAATTAGCAAATGGGAAATAACCTTCTTTTTTGTTCTGGGAGGTCATTATAAAAAGGTTGTGAGATGTCATCTCACAACTTGTGAGATGTCATCTAAACAACAGAATCTTTTTCAAAGCTGTATGTGTTAATCCAGCAAGGATGTTTTCAGTTGAATTGCCAGTTGAATTTACCCTTGATGACACATAAGAAACCTCCTGATCAATTTCCTTACAAACTTTGTCTCAGCCATAGCACTGTGCTGAGCAGCTTTGTACCTGCACAGCAGCCACTTGTGCTACAAGGTGAAAGCACTGCAACTTGCAGCTGCTTTCGTTCAGTTCAGGAACTAAATCACAGCAGTTGCTGGAGAAGAGGCACATGTCCCCCAGAGACATAATTAGATCATTAAACGGGATGACTTGGGTAAAACAGCGCTTATATGTGTGCCTAATCTGTGCCTGCACAGTGAGTAAGAAGCATCCTTTACGTGAGCAATGTCAGCTAGATTGCATTGCTTACATTTTGCACCTAAATAGTCAGTGGTATCTACTGAAGAAGGGGTCACAAGAACTGATCACAAGATTAGCTGAGTTAATGGAAAGATACCCAAGACACACAAAAACACCTAATATGTGTTTTTAGCAAATGGGAAATAACCTACAAGGGAGATGTATCAAATAACCTACAAGGGAGATGTATCAAATGGGGAAAAGGCTACAAGGGAGATATATCAAATGGGATTTTTTTTAACTATTATTATTTTAAAATTGGAAGCAGCAGCAAGACTGTGAGAAAGCATTGTAAAAGATGAGTGAGTACAAGAGCCAAATTGGCAAGTGATCAAGCATAAGTCATCTTTAACCTGCAGTGGTACAGTCCATTCTGCCTCACCAGCACTCACCTCACTGTGCTGTATATCTAGACACCAAGATGACCATTTGTTTCAGCAGAAAGTTGAAATGTATTCTGTTTCATTCTAATTGATAATAATGGGCACTTCCATAAACTTCAGTGCAATCTTCCCAAAGTAAAATGAAGTATTATGGCAGTGTTGCTGGATCCTATCTATTACAAGAAGTTCTCCACTGCACCTGAGTGACAGGGATCTAGCAATTTCTCCAGAGTCACTCATCATGCGTAGTCCTTTATCGATGGATGATCTTTCAACTAAAAGATAAGATTATTCAGTCTGCTATAAGATCTTTGAGAGCAGTTTGGTGTAGTGATTAAGTGCGCGGACTCTAATCTGGGAGAACCAGATTTGATTCCCCACTCCTCCATTTCCACCTGGCTGGATGACCTAGGGCAAGCCGTAGTTCTGATAAGAGCTGTTCTTGGAAAAGAGCAGTTTCTGTCAAGAGCTCTCTCAGCCCCACCTACCTCACCGGGTGTCTTTTGTGAGGAGGGGAAGGGAGAGGAGTTGTAAGCTGCTCAGAGACACCTTTGGGTAGTGAAGGGTGGGGTGTAAATCCAATCTCTTATTATTATTATTCTTTGTGCATGTTTGCAGAGCAGGTTTTTCAGCATTTATGTACAAACATACAAAATACAAGTACAAACATGATAAAACAAGTATAAACATGATAAAATAAAAATACAAACATGATAAAAACAATTACCTTTTAGTGGAGGCCTTTTTTCAACTTCCTCAGGTTTTTCAGTCTTGTCTATCTGGATCTCTGGAAGCAATACCATTTAAGTTAGTAGAAGAAAAACTATTGTCATATGAATGTGGTAAAGAAAGTACATCACAAACACATTAGCTAGTGATCTGAATATCTGAAATAAGAATAAAATATATTGCCCATACATGGCATTGATAAAGTTGTATTACTATTTTCAAAATGTATTATTTTTCTTTTTCATTTTGTGATTTTGTTAAAAATATGGGTTGTATGACTTCACCCCCCCACACACACACTTGAAGACATTTCTGTAGTACTATTGAAATATTTTAGTTTCTCTTCCAAAATCCTCAGTTTTGCATAAGGACACCTTCAAATTAACTTGCAATTAACAGCCCCACCCTCAATGATTTTAACTGGCATTCTTCAGTCTCCTTTGACTTCCTTCACAATTTCTCCAATGTTTCCCTTGAAGAGGTGTATTTAGATTTGTTTAGAATTTTGCTTTAGGAGGCATGTTGCTGATAATTCTGTTACATCTGTTCATACACTTGTTGCTTCGGTACATTTGCACTTATTTTAGTGCTGGTACAGTACCATGAATGTGAAAAAGTACATTGGTGTCATGGGCATGGATGAGGATGAGCTGACAGAGTGTGTCTTCACTCCTGGCCCGGATAAGAAGGAAGAACTGCAAGCTGAAAGACCTCCTGACGTAGCAAGCAGACAGAGAGGCCAGGCTACAAGGGAGATGCTCAGCCAGCCCAGAGTTCTAACAGGAGCCTGGCTGATCGTGCAGCTGGCTAATTGGTAGCAGCATTTAACTCCACACTTTGGGCAGTACCCTTCGTGGAAGCAAAAAGTCAGCTTCGTGCTGCTAGCATCCACTCCGGCTTGGCTCTTGCACCTAGACCTTTGGACCCCCTGGCTTTGAACTTGGCACTGTGTTCCTCACCCCGGCTTGGCTTTTTGGACTTTGCACTGTCTTTTTGGCTCCTGACCTTGGCTTGTTCTGGACTCGCTTTGACTGGCACCCCAGCCCGTGACAATTGGGATATACAAACATCCTAAGGAATACCTATGGCATAGAAAAGATCTTTACCTGGAATATCAGTGCTGAACAAACATAAGAAAATCAATTTGATAATCTTACAGATCTAACCTAAGCAGAATTACACCCTTCTAAGACCACTGACAGTTAGGGTTGCCAAATGGATTTTGGCTGGGAGCGGGGGGCTCCCGGCTGGCGTCTAAATCGTGCACGCGCTCCGGAGAGTCACCGGAAGTGACGTCACACGCTGGGCGGGGCCACGCCATTTGAGGGGAAAACAAAGAGTTTTCCCCTCAAATGGTGTGGCCCCACCCCCAGCATGCGATGTCACTTCCGGGTGGCGCGCACGCGGGGCTGAGGTTTTCCCCGGGCCCCAATTCCACGGGAGCGGGAATCGGGCCTTGAAAGCGGGGGGAAATCCACCCCCCGGGGGGATTTGGGAACCCTACTGACAGTTTATCACATCCTACTGGGTATTACAGTAACAATTTTGTAGTAGCAGTAGTAGTTGTTGTAAGATAGTATTGTAATTTGTTATCCCAGATAATCTTTCAGCTAGTAAAACCATCACTAAGAAAAAGAGAGACTATGCCATTATATGAACAAACTAGAAATAAGGCCCATTGTGGAAATAAATACAACGGGATCTAGAAAGAGGCTCTGGGAGAGGGCTCTGGCTTTGGGCAAACAGTGTCAGTTTCCTGTGGCGACTGTTTTCTCCAGAGGGATGATCTGTGCTACCTGAAGAGCATTTGTAT
>NW_015163612.1:512279-513532 GCF_001447785.1 Gekko japonicus | reverse complement strand
TCCGGAGAGTCACCGGAAGTGACGTCACACGCTGGGCGGGGCCACGCCATTTGAGGGGAAAACAAAGAGTTTTCCCCTCAAATGGTGTGGCCCCACCCCCAGCATGCGATGTCACTTCCGGGTGGCGCGCACGCGGGGCTGAGGTTTTCCCCGGGCCCCAATTCCACGGGAGCGGGAATCGGGCCTTGAAAGCGGGGGGAAATCCACCCCCCGGGGGGATTTGGGAACCCTACTGACAGTTTATCACATCCTACTGGGTATTACAGTAACAATTTTGTAGTAGCAGTAGTAGTTGTTGTAAGATAGTATTGTAATTTGTTATCCCAGATAATCTTTCAGCAAGTAAAACCATCACTAAGAAAAAGAGAGACTATGCCATTATATGAACAAATTAGAAGAGAGCAAGTCTGTGATCATGATTTCACACAAACACGCAATCACATGATTGCTGAACCAGTTTCAAAACTGGAGCTGCCTCAGCTAAAGAAGGGGTCTATAACACTATGACCTCTCCCCGTCCGTGGCCGTGACCAAGCTGTGGCATCACTGCCTATGTGTATATTTATTTGTATTGTATATATTATATATACAAAAGTTCAGTTTATTTTACTGTGATGTGACTGATCAGTTCTGCTTTCTGATGGCTGACCAGTTCACACTTAAAAGTAGTCTCTTCGGGGTTTGTATTTATAACTTTGGGATGTATTGAGGACAACTGCCCAGTATAATTCTTTTTCAAAGAGTCAGGCACCAGTGCTTGTAAAAGTCAAACAGCACAGTTCTTTATTTCACAGAAAACTCAACAGAGGGATGGGATATAATTACACAGGATATTTTGATACTTTGTAGAATAAACATTTACTTTGTCTTTACATAGGCTGTATGCTTATCACTCTCAGTTTGACTCAGATGTTCTTTAGTTCACAATACCCATCTATGATCCCACTCTCCAGTAACTGTTTTGGGGTTAACCTTTGGGCTTTATTTGCCTGGTCCCTTGAGTCTTACTGGTGCGACTACCCCAACTCTCCAGACTCCTCCAGACCCTTAGCCCTTCCTTAGCCACCTTTATCACTTCCTTTGGAGCAGTGTCTCTGGTGTTTGTGACCACTGAAGTTTTATACTGTGCACTCTCTGTTCACTCTCCTCTTTACATCAGAGGGTACCAGTGCAGAGCACTATTCAGCCACAATTTTCCACACAAACTGCTTTCCGGCTGATTCCACTGAGCCCAGAGGCTTATGTCCTCTTCA
>NW_015163612.1:503220-512268 GCF_001447785.1 Gekko japonicus | reverse complement strand
ATTAGAAGAGAGCAAGTCTGTGATCATGATTTCACACAAACACGCAATCACATGATTGCTGAACCAGTTTCAAAACTGGAGCTGCCTCAGCTAAAGAAGGGGTCTATAACACTATGACCTCTCCCCGTCCGTGGCCGTGACCAAGCTGTGGCATCACTGCCTATGTGTATATTTATTTGTATTGTATATATTATATATACAAAAGTTCAGTTTATTTTACTGTGATGTGACTGATCAGTTCTGCTTTCTGATGGCTGACCAGTTCACACTTAAAAGTAGTCTCTTCGGGGTTTGTATTTATAACTTTGGGATGTATTGAGGACAACTGCCCAGTATAATTCTTTTTCAAAGAGTCAGGCACCAGTGCTTGTAAAAGTCAAACAGCACAGTTCTTTATTTCACAGAAAACTCAACAGAGGGATGGGATATAATTACACAGGATATTTTGATACTTTGTAGAATAAACATTTACTTTGTCTTTACATAGGCTGTATGCTTATCACTCTCAGTTTGACTCAGATGTTCTTTAGTTCACAATACCCATCTATGATCCCACTCTCCAGTAACTGTTTTGGGGTTAACCTTTGGGCTTTATTTGCCTGGTCCCTTGAGTCTTACTGGTGCGACTACCCCAACTCTCCAGACTCCTCCAGACCCTTAGCCCTTCCTTAGCCACCTTTATCACTTCCTTTGGAGCAGTGTCTCTGGTGTTTGTGACCACTGAAGTTTTATACTGTGCACTCTCTGTTCACTCTCCTCTTTACATCAGAGGGTACCAGTGCAGAGCACTATTCAGCCACAATTTTCCACACAAACTGCTTTCCGGCTGATTCCACTGAGCCCAGAGGCTTATGTCCTCTTCAGAGCTCTCCAGTTAGCCAACTACCAACTTTCTTCCAACTGTCTCTGCCCAACTGTCAGCTCTCAACTGTCAGCTGTTCACGGTTATCTGTCACTCACTGAGAGTTCCGAGCCAATTGGCCCCCATCACTCTCAGTCACATGACCCAGCAGCTCCTTTGTTTACCTGCTGCTGTTCTCAAATCTTTAATTCCATCACAGGGTCCCCAACACAGGGCCTGTGAGAATCATGGCATCCACCCATACCTTTCTTGGCACCCATAAAGTAGTTTTAGAAAGTGGGTGGGATCAGGTGGGACTCTTGCTCAGCAAGGCTTCTGGAAATCTGATTAAAATAATGTTTTTGAAGCAGCAGTTGCCACCAGTGTTGGTTTTATTCTTCCTCATTTCTCTTTCCCAATTTCTTTTTAAATTTTATCTCTTCTCCCATGTACTTGGGCTTTCTCTGTGTGTGTGCCTCTGCCCCTGCAACAGCCATTTTGTGGTTGTGCCCACCACGCTGTGTAAGAATGCCAAAGGTGTCCACAGGGTCAAAAAGGTTAGGGACCCCTGAGCTAAAGAAATAAAGTATCCTTAGTTCATTGTTTATAAAAGTGGTGCAAGATGTGATTGTCTCATAAACTTATTAAGTCTCCTGAATTAATATAATAAGGACACATGTCCTGTTGAAGGATACATGATACTCATATCAGTATAAACAGGTGCCATGTTACAAAAGTCAACAAAACGTCTGTCCAGACATCTGGCTTTAATTTATATTCATTACTACTCTACCCAACAGCATCCTTCATTAATAAAGACAAACCACTAAATAGAACCACTAAATAGAAATTCCTCTCTGTAACATAGACAGTTCCCAGTGTATCTACCTTTTCACACTCAAACATAAAAGCATACAACTCCATAATGAGGCAATGTGAGGCACTGGCATTGAACAGCACATTTTGGGGAGGCAGTAGCCTCCAGCTCTCTGCCATTGCACCCTCAAAGAGTTTTGGGAAGCCCTGAAAGTCATGCATAGCTTCCAGTGAGGTTTTTAAAGATGCCTGAGGAATGAGATGAAGAGGAAAGCTGGGTGCTGTGACTTGGGAAGCAGAGAGGCAATGAGAATCAGGCAACCAAGGTGGGTGACAAAAGGAGGTGGCAACCAGAGCTGCAATCAAGGGTAGCAATCAAGGATAGTGCCCCTTTGCTGAGCCAGCACTGAAGTAGACTGATAGTGCAACCCTAAATCTTCTTAGCCTATTGGAAACTTAGAATGGTGTAATTCTTTTCAGAATTGTAGTGTAAGATTTCAAATCCCTGGGGCAGGGTGTAGGACTGTATAGCTAAAGGGTCATGGCTGTAGAGTTAGAAGTAGATCCAATTCTCAGTGACTTCCAATGAGTACTATATGAGATAAAAGAAGCAGGCGTAATTGAAAATACTGTTGGAGAAAAGAACAAACCTGTGTCTCCATTCTCACCAAAACAAAAACAAAAAATCAACCCTCTGGGCTCATCATTAGTATTTCTCATAAAAGAAATGGCCACTGTTAAAGCCATGTTTATGGATAAAAACAAGATTCCCTAAAGCAGAGGGGTCGAAGTCATTTGTTACGACGGCTGGATCTGACATGAATGTGACTTTGTTGGGCCGGGCCATTTGTGCCATAAAACATAATGCCGGGTACCTGAGATATAAACTTTATAAAGGACAGCAGCTTGTTACCCAGAGGTGCTGCCTTACTCTAGGGTAGCTCCAACAGCAGGGGCACCCCACTTCTAACCTGAACCAGAGATTCACAAACTCAGGCCAAGGAAGACACGCTTGGTTCTGAAACACAGAGCTAGCCACAGCTTTGCAAAAGGGTTTCCATTTCAGGTTGCACATGGTAGCCCTCCAATACAATCTTCAGCCTTCCCCCTCCACCCAGCAAGGTATGCATATGAAACAATGCTGAGTTCCAAGAGGTGCAGTATCTGCATTTCTAAAAGCTATTCAGTGGCCACCTGACAAATAGACCTGTCTCCAGAAGTTCACATAGCCCTTTTGTGTGATACCTATGTCTATGTAGAAATCCTTTGCCTCCACACCTGTCCTTCCTGCTCCATCACTCAAGATACCGAGATAAACCAATCAAACATTCAAATTATTAATGATCCTTCTCAATGTCTATTAGGAACACATTTCCCACCTTTTGTCTGAATCTGGGAACCTATTCAACCTGCCTTGGCAGGACCATCAATGGTCATCAAACCCATTCAGCCAGCTCCAGAAGAGCCATCCAGCACCTGACTAATCTCATAAATGTTATTGTGAATCCAGACTCCACCCCTCTAGGATGTCATTGGTCAAACCTAGGTTTTGCTCTTTCTGGTGTCACACCCCCTGGGATCCCTTTTTGGTCCAGGTAATCTTTTGTCTTCACTTGAAACAAGCCCCTCAAGGCCTCCCATTGGTCCACACTGTTTTCCAGTGTCTATATCCTCCAAAGCACATGGCCTCAGAGTGTGTGTCTACCCCAGGATGCCAACTGGCAGGTCACCCCCAAACTCTGTTTGGGCCATAATCCCTTCTCCATGGATTTCTGCACATCTGGAAAGGTAGCTATAACCCCACCAACGCTGCACCATCTTTGTCTCTGCTCTCTTAAGATCACTTGAACTCTTTCTTTCTTAGCTCTTCTGTTTGTGTGTGATGTTTTTTAAATTAAATTAAGCTGAAAGTATTAGGGATATTTTCTTAATAAATTTCATAAAAGATATTTCCTGTCTGTCATCTGTGCCACTCCGAGAAGGTTCTGACTCTGGTATAGTTGGAGGACAATCCCTAGCTTGCACATCTTATTAAGCAAATGGTCTCTTAGCTAAATTCCCCCACAATAATGTAAAGAGAGGTGTTGAGGTTAACAAGCTGGTAAGCTCCAAGTTGGTCTGACCACACTGCAAGGCCCCATGGGCTGGGTGTGTGTGCCGAGGAAAACCCTCATGGGTGGACTGGAGAGCCAGTGGTGCAGTGCTAGGCAGATGCTCCCATGCTGCCTGGAGGGAGGCAAACCCCTTCCCCAGCCTGCTCCTGCTATCAATGCTGTGAGCCTGGGGCCCAGGATAAAAAGCAGCTAGGTTTTGTGAGCTCCCTCCTGCCCTGAATCACCATGGAAGGGAACTGGGTAGCCAAGTTGAACAAACCCCCTGGCCAGAAGCAGGGGTGCAGAGGCCCAGGTCCAAGGCCACAAGCACGGTGGGACCTAGGCCAAGTAAAGCCAGTTAACCTGGAGATGCCTGTGCTGCAGTGGCTGCCTCTGACCAAGGCCACCAGGCGATCCATGGCAGAGCGATGCTGTGAGTTCAAACCAGAGATCATCAGCAAGCTGTGCCACCCCATGCAGCAGCAGCCATCCCAGGCCAAAGGCCACCAGATCAACTGAGGGGGAGCAGGCACTATGTGTACAAGGCCCAGAGGTCATTTTGGGGGGGAACGCGGGGGAACACAGTTCCCCCAGGTGAGGTGCAGGGGGCGGGGCACATGACGAAGCCCCGCCCCTGCTTCCGGCCGCCCCGCTTCCAGCCCTCATTCAGCCAGGAAGAGGCAGGAGAAGAGGGAGGGTAAGTTGCTTCCTCGCCGCCTCTCCCCACCCCTGCCTGCCTGGGGCCAGGGAGGGCCTTGGCGGGGCTTCCTCGCACTCCCGCTGGCCTTGCAGGTCCACCGCTGGGCCCCTGATGTCAGGGGGTGTGGCATATGCTAATGAGTTATGCTAATGAGTTCCCCTAGCTCTTTTTCTACAAAATGACCCCTGACAAGGCCATAAATGTAGCAGAGACCCCAGGCCTGTGATCAGTATAACCTGAGATCACTGGCACACCCCCTCCAAGGTGGCAGCCACCAATGGCTAAAGATGGTCCGGGGGGGGGGATTTGGTGGCAGGACTAGGCCCTGAAGTGTGGAAGAAACGTCCAAAGAACATTCCCCAATGGATCAAAGCACAGACGCTGCATGGGGGGGATATGGCAGTGGCGCTGGCTGCCAACAGGCCCCAGCACATGAAACACTGATCCCTGTGGTCATCTGGGGCAGCATCTCCAGAGCTGCAGGCTGAGTGGAGAGGCTTGCAACCTTGGAACCCTAAGACAGCATGAATGTGGCTGCAGTAGCTCCCAACTTACCAGTGAGGCTACCACTGAAGTGAAGGGGTTCTGCTTGATTGCTGCAGATGAGGTTCTGCTGTGCTAAAGCTACGATCAGAGTGTCCCCGCCTATTTGCCCCCCCCCCCCAGCAGGCTCCAGCTCCCTCCCTCACACCATTTGCTCGCAGGCTGGAAAAGAGCCCTGGACAGGACTGATCCACCCCTCAGGCCATATATTTGACACCCCTGCCCTAAAGGCTTCTTCGCACTTCACAGAAGGGAAAGAATCAGATTCTTCAAAGCTCCTTTTCAGTTTTTAAAGTACATGGGTTATTCACTGTGACAAATACCTTTAATTTTCTGCTAATCATATCATATCTTTTTGCTGAGTTGCCAAAGCAGTTGTATTTTAATTGAAAACTTACATGGCCAATTGAAAGGATGCAATTTATCTCCATCAGAGAGGCACATTGTTAATAAATCCTAAATATTATTAATTCACATTCAGAAAATTGACAGAATCTAGAAGCAGCAATGATAATCTTTGTCACCAAGGCAACCATCCTGATTCTTTATACGATGACAGCACAGTTTATTAAATTATTGTGAGGGATTATGTATTTTAAAAGATGTATTTCATTGCTAGGTTTTCATTAAAGGTAAAGTTTTCCCTTGCTCGAAAGCAAGTCAAATCCAACTCTAGGGGACTGTGCTCATCTCTGTTTCCAAGCCCAAGAGTCAGCGCTGTCCGAAGACGTTTCTGTGGTCATGTGGCTGGCATGACTAAATGCCAAAGTGCACAGAATGTTGTTACCTTCTCACCAAAGTGGTACCTATTTATCTACTTGCAATTTCTTGCTTTCAAACTGCTAGGTTGGCAGGAGCTGGAACTAGAGACGGGAGCTCACTCCGTCATGTGGCACAAGAGTCTCGAACTGCTGGACTACAGACCTTTTCTACATTTCTGCTTTTAAATAGTTTATGATTGAATATAATAGTGAGGATACATATCACCTTTATATCACATATAATTCCTGAAGTAATTACATTACTCACAACAAAAACCAATAGCCTATTCAGAACCTATTTTAAATATTGAAAGTGGTATGCCCCTCTATATTCTTGGCAAATCAGCATATGCCGATGGTTCTAGATTTGAAATTCCCAACTGTATATCACACTGGATTTGCAAATTATGAAAATAAGATAAAGAGAGAGAGTGCGAGAGAGCGAGCGTGAGAGAGAGAGAGAGAGCATTTTATTTGTCCAGGCTTAATGCACATTGCAGTAAGGGAACTGCTACTATGAAAGAATTAAGATATTGCAAAACTTCACAGGGAAATGTTATGAAAAGAATATGGAAAGTTAAGCAGTTTCAAGTCAAATATTTAAGTCTAATCAGTTTCAAAGTACTTAATTCTCAGAACAAGAACCACGTCCAGTTCTTGCCATACAAAGCCAGATCACAGCTGAGGCCAGGTCCCTTGTCCATTTCCACCACTCCTCCTATCACATTTCTTGCCGCCACTCCTCTTGGCACCAGTGACCTCCAGTTCTGACACCACTTTGAACTTAATTTAATAGGAGTATGGTTTTTGTTTGTTTTGGGGTTGTTGTTTATTTAAAAAGCTTTGTTTCTGTTTTATATATGCTGATTTGTATTGCTAAATTCATTTTTGTTTCCACTGGTTCTGAGGGAAAGCACTATTTCTGGTGGTAACTTCCTTGTTTCACATCAAATTTTGAATGAATTCTGCAGGATTTTACACCTTCTTAAAAGGATTGTCTCTGTCAATCTTCAGAAAGAGTATAAAAATGGTTCCAGTGTATAAGCAATTACAATAAAGGCTTCTGAATCTTAGCATTTATGTTTTATCATGTAGAAAGCTATTTATCAAGTTACTATGAAATGCAAAGTGATGTTTGTTTCCCCAAAGGAATTTATGATTGGCACAGGCAGTAGAGGTGGATAGTTGGCATCCCTATACACAGGCAATAAATCTAGCCAGGGATAGCGATGCAGCTGGTTACCCGCAAACTACAGGGATTTTACACACAGCTCACATTTGACACATTCATGCAGCCAGACAAAGTTAGAAAGGGGACAGACAGACAAATATATGCCTGCAACCCAGGAGTCCATGAAGCAGTGCATACCAGGCAGAAAGTAGTAGTATTTGGCATCCCAAGCAGTATAGAAGGGCACAGATGCAGACATTATGCTTGTGCACACAGAAAGACAGGCAACAAGGCAGAGTGGGTATATACACTCCAACAAGTATTACTAGCATACACAAACCCACATTTTGTATTTATTGTAATCAATAACATACACATAAAGAAAGAGAGCCTTAACCACTGGGGCAGCAACGGATGGTGGAAACACTGGAAAAGAAATACCAGCATATTTATTTTCTGCTGCAAGATCTGTTTGACTTTGCTGACTGGAAAGTGTCTTTCTATCTCCCTATGATCTCGTTGAACTGATTACACCAGATGCCAGGGAAATCAATGAAATGAAAGGTATTCATTGATTCATATCTTTGTTTTGTTAGTTCACAAATGTGAGACTTTTTCTGCTAATTTGGAAACAAAGGCAAATCCTTACTTAAGAAATATCTAGTGTATAAATATACGCTTTGGCATTCATGAATTGGACAACAAAATACAATTTCTATTGTCAATCACCATGTTGGAGTATGAATGCTACAAGGAAGGGTCATGTGCATATTTATGTGTGTTAGAGAGGTGAACTAATGCCGTGTATTGGTTAGAGAGGTGGACTAGGATCCAGACTCAAAACACCCACTCTGTTGTGAAACTCAGTGGCTGGTCTTGATCTAATCACTCTGTCATAGAGTTGCTGTGTAGATAAAATTAGGAAAGATCTATGCATTTTGCACTTTGGAGAAAGAATAATATAAAAAGGAACTAGAATTGTATGTGTGTGTGCATGCTTGTAAATTTCAAGATATAAATATTTGTTGAATGTCTGCTGTTGCATACAACCTGCTCAAGCGATATAGACTGGAGAATGCACGTATAAAAAGTATGCAGTTTTAGTTTGAATACAAGCACATTTTTAGGGGGAAAGAGGTAAAGGTACAATGAAAAACCCTAACCTGCTAAGAACCATAATTCCAGCTATACCAAAGTAGGTAGACTTGCATTCACTGATTCATTAAGCAGAGACCAGTTTAAAACACAGCAAATGATCTGTGGGAGAAACCTTCCACATGCAAGCATATATTTATTTGTTTACTTCATTTATCCATATTTATTTATTTACTCCATTTATATACCACCTTTCTCCCCAGTGGGGGATCCAGTGTGGCTTATATCATTCTCCTCTCCTCCATTTTATCCTCACAAAAGCACTGTGAGGCTGGACAGGATGAGAGTCTGTGACTGGCAAGCTTTCATGGCAGACTGATTATTCAAACCTGGGTCTCCCAGATACCAATCCAACATTAACCATTATGCCACACTGGCTCTGTGTGGAAACACTCCAATACAGTAAGTTGATGAAGAAAAAGAGTAGATAAATAATTGTTGTAGATTTTCCAGCCTGTATGGCCATGGTCTTAGCATTGTAGTACCTGATGTTTCGCCAGCAACTATGACGGGCATCCTCAGAGGTACTCCATCTTTCTGTGTTGTACCTCTGAGGATGCCAGTCACTGCGCATATGTTGTACATAACTTGAGAATTACTGCACCAACCATACATGCATTTACATTAACCAGGCTAAGGTCAAACTGCTTTCTGTCTTTCAGCAATACAGGAAACAAGAAGGGGAACCTGCAATACTCACAGGGGGGAGCTCCACATGGAGGAGAAGGAAGCAGCCACAGGTGAGCCTTCTCCTTCGCCCTGCCCCTACACCAATGGTGAGGCTCCCAGCCGCCGGGCCCACCAAGCCTTCTCCCTCCTCCTCCCCCCCCCGGCACCGAGGCCGGAGCTTGGCCCACCAAGACATCTCTTCCCCCCCTGGAGGCAGTGGTGAGGCCTGAGCTCGACCTGCCAAGCCTTCTCTTTCCCCCTCCCCCCCCCAGTGGCAGCAGCGAGGCCTGAGGTTGGGG
>NW_015163612.1:483565-503196 GCF_001447785.1 Gekko japonicus | reverse complement strand
TCCTGCCCCAGCGGCAGCGGGACAGTTGCCAGGGCATTCTCTGCACATACGCAGGGAACACTCTTGTACTTTGGGGGGGATTTAAATATCCCCCATATACTTTTTTCCACTTTTTAGATTTTTCTGCACATCTGGGGATTGCCCCAAATGTGCAGGAAAATCTCTTTGCCCCTTAGGTGCCTCCAATGTGGGATTTAGATATCCGCATGCAGGGGCACCTTGGCTATTAGATATATAGATAAATAAGTTCTTACAAGCAATGGTATCACAGAAAAGTAAGGGAAAGCCTGACCTGCAGCTAATACCCTTACTGCAAGATATAATCCTCCCTTTTCCTTAATTTATTTACTTATTAAAACATTTAGAAACCCACCTTTCTCCAAAGACATTGGGGTGCTAGGCAGGTAAAAAAAGGGTACAACCAATAAGTCATTTAAAAAGCATCAAAATAACTTGCATTGCTGTGTCAGGCAGTAAAACTCATTGCCGATTGAACTGTATTATCCTGATGGTTTTAAACAAGGAACCGTTTATTTATTTGTCAGATATCTATCCCACCCACTCAGCCGAAGCCGGCTCTTATTTATTTGTCAGATATCTATCCCACCCTCTCAGCCGAGGCCGGCTTACATAAAACAGTACATAAATTACAATTAAAACAATTAAAACCATATTACAAGCAACTGATGACATAAAGTGCTAGCATTAACTGTCCTTGGTGGTGGTGGTTGTTACTTCAATGATAATGGACTCGTACCCAAATTACTGGTAATTGTGATCAGCTGGATGCTTTTTAAAAAAAAAAAATACTGCTACGTCCTATGAGGCTACTTTTATACTGACTGCTTTGTGTATTGTACTAAAATACTGTACCTAAGAATTTTAACTATTTCTGCAGGCTTAAAGCCCAGCTATACCTTGTTCTTCAATGTCTCACTTGGGTCTATGGAGGAGCAAACAAAACCACAAAACCAGCAGTTCCATGTTTACCAAGGAGATAGATGAAATGGGCTAATTTGTATGATGCATTCAAACACAATCCTACTTTGTTTGTTGGAAGAGAGCAATACAGATTCAGCATGGATTAGGGCTTTACTGCTGAGAATTTTAAGCGATTTTCTCACTGGGGTGTAGTTCTATCAAGGTCCTCAATGATGAAAATATTAGTACAGGCTAGTCAAAAACATCACTTCTTTCTTGTAGCAGCATGTGTTTTGATCTGGGAGATATTATTGTTGATTATATCTTTGTTGGACAATAAATCCAAAATGGGAACACCGTATGGAAGTACTTTTAAGATCAGTTTCTATTTTATGTTGTTGGCAAACTGCAAATGTACCAGCTACCTGTAGAGAGAACCCCTGCTCTTTCAGTAAAGGATAGCATATTGCAAATGTGTAGGGACAATCTCTAACCACTTGACTCACTTGTCAAGCTTTTTTTTAAAAAAAGAAATCTCCCTAATCTGTCCCATTTTTGAGTTTCTTAGATGCATCTGGTTGGCCATTTTGGAAACAATGCAGTACAAAATGGCAAGACTCTAAAAAAGAAGATGCAAGGGACCCTAGTTGCTCTGGGGAGCCCCAGCAAAGTACTGCTGGTATATGTGACTGTAAATTCAGTGGCCCCATAACAGAGTGGAAGACAAGGGGGAAGTGTCAGTCATTGTGCTTCAGTCGAGCCTGCCTCTCAGGATTTTTATAAGCAGAAGGGGGGGAGGGTCACGTATACTGTCCTGAGGTGCTTGGAGAAAGGATGGAATATAGAAGTGAGGAACGGGTGGTGGTGGTAATACATAGAAAAACAATTAAATTAGATCTGTTATGTGAACAGCAAGTCATGCAATTTATTTTCCGATGCTTTGGTTGGGTCTGAGTGGCGGGAGGTGATACCACTAGGAGCCTTTGTCTGGGGGTCTGTGGTGGCCCCTAGGAGCCTTGCTAGACAGAAGTTTGGTATAACCTCATTTTGAGATCCTTGACATACTGTGCTCAGTTGCAAAATATCCCTGCTGAAGTCACTTAATCTTATTTCCCAATAGCTGCATTCAGCCTTCAAGAACTCAGGACTAGCCCTGGATTCCAAAAGAAGGAGCACAGTCCTCCAAAAATGTGCTTACAATGAGGAACATCAATGTTTTCTATTAATCCCATTACCAATATTCTACCCCTAATTACTGTCTGTCTACTCCCATATGAATTTTTTTTAGAAAACCGTTGCTGAAAATATTGTTTTAAAAAATTAAAACCATACAATTGTTTTCCTCACATATAGTGCTTCCTACCAAGTACATGGTGTACTGCTTAAGAGCAGTGAAATCTAATCTGGAGAACTGGGTTTGATTCCCCATTCCTCCACATGAAGTTTACCGGTTGATCTTTGGCCAGTCACAGTTCTCTTAGAACTCTTTCAGCCCCACCTACCTCACAAGGTGCCTATTGTGGGGAGAGGAAGGGAGGGCAATTGTAAGCCGCTTTGAGACTCCTTAAGTTAGAGAAAAGCAGGGTATACAAACCTATTCTTCTTCTCTCATTTGTTCAATATATTCCAGTTCAGTATATTCCCTAAATTTTCATTTAAATACAAATATTCTATGTACTATAATCTCAGGGTGTTAAGTATGTTCATCCTACAGTAGAGAAAAAGATGTAGAATGATATTTTATTGTTTCAACAATAGTGAAATTGTACTCTTCCACTAGGGGAGCTGCGGTGGCTCAAGTGGTTAAGACGCTGAACTGCAGGCTGTGGAAGGTCAGTAGTTCAGCAGTTCAAGACCCGGGTGCCGCAAGACGGAGTGAGCTTCCGTCTCTAGGTCTTCGGACAGCGCTGGCTCTTCGGCTTTGAAACGGAGATGAGCACCGCAACCCTAGAGTCGGATTCGACTGGCTTTCGAGCAAGGGGACCTTTACCTTTACCTATATTCCCTAAATTTTCATTTAAATACAAATATGCTATGTACTATAATCTCAGGGTGTTAGTATGTTCATCCTACGGTAGAGAAAAAGATGTAGAGTTATATTTTATTGTTTCAACAATAGTGGAATTGTACTCTTCCACTGGTGAAGGGAACCTTTACCTTTACCTTTTACTCTTCCACTGGTGCTGGGGTATCAGTGAATTTTCCCTAGGACACATTAACCATGATTTTTCTTTTTTTGTCTTCTGCTCACAGCATGGAACTTGGTTTATCTGTGTGAATCTTTGTGAGTTATCTGTCCTCTAAACACTTCCCATTGCACCTCTTCCAAGCTTTTAGAACATTATGATCTTGCTTGTCCAAGTTGGTTGTTGGTGTGGTAGTAGATGGATGGTCTTATTATGCAATAGAGGGTAGAAAAGATGCCTTCTTTATGCTTTCCAAGGCTATGTTGTAAACTGAAATTAGGGTATACTCAGATTATAAATCCTTAAGTAAACTAATTGTCTTCTTATTCTAGGTTCATAAAATGGCCATCACAATGCCTGTCTGATCTAAACTGTATGTTAATCATGGACTACAATGATGAATAAAAGATAACGGTATTGCAAAGTTTAAGAAGTACTTCAGGGCAATCTTTTTGTAATTTTGGAACCCTCCAAAACAAAATTGTGTGTATTTTAACATAAAGTGCTTTGTGTGAAGATTTAAAGGGAAAAAACACACTTTCCAGTGAGAAGTAGTTAAGAGACAGCAAGCCCCCATTACAGACTATGGTAAAAGCAATTCACATACAAAAAAGAGCACACTGCCATATGGAGATATAAAGAGAAAATCAGCTGAAGTCGGAAAGCACTAAATATGCAAATAGGGGTATTCTTTAGAGAGGAGTGAATGGAATAACTAATTACCCAAATGGTCCTAACATCAGCCATACTGGCAAACTCTGTAAGGCCCACGGGTTCAGGAGAGAGTTGTGCTATTCTAGAGCTTGCATTTTAAGTGTTTCTGTAGCTTGAAGGAGGAAATTTAGATAATAATTTTTTTTTATTTGCTGATTTAACAATTTCCAAATACAAACATTACCACGACTGAATTATTAAAGATAATGAATGCACTGAAAGGAGAATGAGAACTGACAATGTGTGGAAGGGAGGGGACAGTGCAAATAAGACATTAACATTTATGAATATATTATATGTTTAAGGGACAATGATAGGACTTGATCATTAATAAATTTTGTTAAGGTGGAAAGAGATTCTCAGTTACCCTAAAACAGTGGTATTCAGTCAGTGGCTTGCAGAGAGCCTCATTTTCAGTTATAAGAAACCAAAAGAGCCCCATGACTACTGTATACCTTGTGCACCACCCTACCAAAACACACACACATACAAGGGTATAAGAGAAAACTCATGAGTATATGTAACTATAAACATGATTGCAGTCACATGATTTTCTGGGCCCTTTACTGCTATCCCTAGCATGGGTCCTGCAGTTTACCCACCCTCCAGTACCTCTGACAGTGGATGTTTCAAGATGGGAACCACTTGTCAGCAACACGCCTTGCCCACACCAGGCCTTGCCCACTTTCCTGGACCATGAGGTGGGGAACAGTGCTCAAAAGAGCCATAGATGCCATATCAAAAAGCCACATGTGACTCTTGAGTCACAAAGTGATTGTCACTGTCCTAAAGCATAGTGAGGGGGTTTAGTAACATACCTCTTTTTCACAAGCATAAAAATATCCTAGGCACTTCTTTACTCAAAAGTAGCTACAAGGGAGGACTCAGAAGTGTGACATATAACCTATCTAGGGATGGACAGAAACTGGGAAAATGCAGTTTGGTTCATGGTGTGTCTGGTTCATGGACCATGAACCATCATGAACATTTAGGGGCCAAACAAACTGGTTCAGGTCCTGAGATTCATGACCACTAGAACAGCCCTCCCAGCATGCTAGAGACACCAAACTCATAGGGGATCTCTGGCTGACTCTCCTCTACCTGGCCTGCAAGTTTGGTGAGGATTGGATTTACGTGGTCCAAATTACAGCCCCCCCCCCAAGATGCCCTCAGGAAAGTGCTTTCTGGGGAACTGACCGCCTGCACTAGCTGACAGACGGTCATTTCCCCAGAAAGCACTTTCTTGGGGGGCACCCTTTGGAGGAGTTGTAACTTGGACCCCATGAATGCAATTCTCACCAAACTTGGGAGCAGGTAAATGAGTCAGCTAGAGATCCCCTGTGAGTTTGGTGTCTCTAGCTTGCACAGGATCCATTCTATACACCCCTGAACCTCTGGAACCTGCGCTTGTCCCCCAGATGATCCTCTACATGACCACCAAGTTATGTTGCTTTGAAGTTTGGTAAACATTGATTGTGTAGAGACAGTGTGTCAGGAAATGTATCTGCTCACGAACTGGCATGAACTTCTATGAACAGCTTGAAAGTTTATAAAAAATCCATGCCGGTTGACCTGCCACAAACTTCACTTCATGAACCACAAACCGGCAAACTTGACTGTAGCAAGACATACCCTACTTCCCAACACAGCTCTCTAACCATCACCAGTTTGGTGTTCTGTCCCAAAACTTGTATTTGATCACACATCAGCAGAAATTGTGATTGCCTCAGAATGTGAATTCTGATGTCACAATGCAATTCTGTATTGAACGACTTCAGTTTAAGCCTAAAAGCAGTGGACCAAGTACTGATCCCTGCGGTACCCCACTGCTTACCACCCTCCACTGAGAAAATTGCCCACCTACACTCACTCTCTGCAGTAACTCTGCAGAGGATTGCACTGTCAGTTTTCTTACTCAGTGGCTTTAATTCCATGGATCTGTTCTGCTAACAGCAGGCTCTTTTCTCTGGTGCAAGGAGCTTTCTGCTGATGTGCAACGTTCTCTTGCTGATAATCTCTTTGTACTGGGAGAAAGCACTGCCATTGATAGAAAAGTTCCACAGGCTCTAGTCTTTTGGAGAGAGGTCAAAAACTATGGGTAGAACTGTATCCATGACTGATCTTCAGCACTTGCTTCTCACAGTGAATGCGGTAGAACTGTATCCATGACTGATCTTCAGAAGAGGGCTGGCACTTGCTTCTAACAGTGAATGTGGTTTGGAAAAGCAGAGAAGCATGTTCTGGTCTTTGTCTAAACTGTATTTTATGGGAATGGAAGAGTGGGAACATGAGGAATGCCTCTGAAAAAGAATGCTCAGCTATTTTATTTAAGTAGGAACCTCAAAATTTACCTTAAGATATTCTGCAGTTTTGGGGACTTTACCTAAAAACAATAGGTGGTACCTAAATGCAGTTCTTCATGCCTTTACACTTTGATGATTTCAGTAATTAATGGATGCAGTGTTGTTTTTCCTTTGGGACAATAAAATTGGGGTCAAGACGGCATCTTCTGCTTCAGAACTAGTTCCTTTTCTTCAATGGATATTAGAACACTAAATTCTTTAAAAGAAATTACTCTGTTTTAGATTCATTGCACTTATCCTGCATTTTTATCCAAGGAGCTCAGGATGATATAATAGGCTCCCCCCTCCCTTTCCTCACAGTAGATGACACTGGGAGAAACCGATTGGCCGACAGTCACTCCATAAGCCTTATGGTCACACCCAACACCCATGATAGGTCTCCCCAATCATTGCCCAACACACTAGCCGCTATATTCCACTGACCTCGATTTATGGATTGGGGTTGTAACTGAGCCCGCTTGCGGGAAAGGCAAGATATAAATCGGAATAATAAAATAAAATAAACAGAAGCTCTTCACCAGTACTCAGGCTAAGTTCAGTGACATGCATTTCTTTTTATTAGATTTTCTAATGCTATTTACTTGCTTATTTTATAACATGACTCCCATAAAATGACAGAAATGAATAGGGAAATGTAGCCATGTAGGTGGTCCATAAGAGAGCACATGGGTGAGTGCCACCCCCCATATCCCTTCACAGCTGGCATAGACCAGTCCTTATCTGCCTTGGCTCCTGTTTTCTTTCGCTTTGCAGTGTGGACTTCCTGCCTAGTGCCTCACCTGCAGCATTAGTTTAGGTTTGTTTCTGATTCTTCTCTTTGGTCCTATTCAACTATAGCCCTTCCTTGACGCTATGTTAGATGTCTACCAAATAGCTGAAGTGTTTATTGAAATGTGAGGATAGTTGTGAATTCTGACTGGGTGACTGAAAGCCTGCAAATTCCCTTTTCGGTTGGCTTTGCTTAACCTTTTTTCCTCTGGGCCCTTGCAACCTATGCTTGATGACACCTTTTTTCTGTCAAGTGTCAAAGGCCTGTAAAGTTCCTGACATAGTAAAATGTCACAACCGCATTTATTGTTAGCCTTCCAATATCACTCTGCACTGACAGTGTTTGTTCCTCCAACTTTTAGCAGGATAGTGAATTTGGGGGGCGGGGGCTTTCTCTCAGATGAAACCTTATATATTCTGTAAAAGCTGTCATTACCTCTCAATTTTACCTCTCAGCTTTTTAACACTACCTTTCAGCCTACATTTTTGAAATAATCTGCAGGGACAAGGTTGACAGGCAGAAATTCTTGCATAAAAGCACCTGTAATATTACTATGAAAGATAAAACTAATGTTTGAAATTTACTCACCTTTCTTTTTGACTGGTGGTTGTGTTACTTCTAAATAGAAAACAAACATATAGAAATGTTAGTCTGCAATTTAGTTCTGTTTTAATAAAATTTCCTTTCCTCTGCAGTCTTTCATGATTTATGTGGAAGTGAGTTCAGCTAGAATTAATGAGTCTGCTTTCATACAAATAGGTTTGGGCTTCGGCATGGTTTTCATTCTCCTAAAATATTCATAAAATTTCTTTAAAGAGGAATAGAGTGGGGAATCTATATATGGGGACAGAAAGAAAGATACAAAACTTCTTGGGAATGGGCAGGTAGCAGAAAGAAGTCTGTGCCATCTATCTCAGTTCTCTATGTAAGCTAGGTGAAAGGGAGAACTAGGGGTTGCAGTGAATCCAGAGCTGGTACCATTTCAAATAGTCACAGCTCCCTTAATATATGCAGATTTTAAGAGACTGGGAGCTGCAAGCTACCTTAGCTCTGCTGTACCACTATCTGTCACTTGAATGGAAGGGAATAATCTTTAATGCTGGCCTAGTTCTTCCTTATTCATTCGCTGGTGAGTAGCCATGTTGGTCTGAAGCAGCAGAACAGAGTTTGAGTCCAGGGGCACCTTTAAGAGCAACAAATAATAAAACTGTGTTGGTCTTAAAGATGCCACTGGACTCAAACTTTGTTATTCATTCTGTTACCCTGACTTTAATTGTTTAAATGGATTATAAAACTCATGTACCTTTTTTATGGTTGTGTAGAAGGAAGATTTTTACAAGATGGATATTCTCTTCTCATACCACTGCCATAGTAGGGAATCTGCACACACTTTTTTATCTCTCAGCCATACAACAAGAAGCACCAGAGCTCTGTATTTCAATATATCTAACTCTTAAATCTGGAGATTGGAACTGTGAACGGACAGGACAGATCTTTTTACAAACCTGAGAAAAGCCCCAGGTTTGTAAAGAGGGAGGGGGAAGTGAAATCCTATACATATACACAGACATGAACACACTTTTTGGGAAGTTAAGAAGAAGAAGAAGAGAGAAGAGATTGGATTTATACCCCACCCTTCACTTGGGAGTCTCAGAGCGGCTTACAAACTCCTTTTCCTTCCCCTCCCCACAACAGACACCCTGTGAGGTGGGTGGGGCTGAGAGAACTCTGACACAAACTGCTCTTTTTCAAGGACATCTGTGCCAGAGCTTGCGACTGACCCAAGGTCATATCAGCAGGTGCAAGTGGAGGAGTGGGGAATCAAACCCGGTTCTCCCAGATTAGAGTCCGCGCACTTAACCACTACACCAAACTGGCTCTCAAGTTAACCCCCCTGAAATGTACTGGGTTCAAGAAGCATAGACGAGTGATTTCAGCTCATGATTTATTCGTAGGTAGAAACTGAGACAAGAAAGCAGGGCCCGGGGGCCTGCTTATATGCTGGTTCCAAACCACACCCAACACCCATGATAGGTCTATTTAGAGTGCCTCAATAACCACAGATTCATTCTAGGATCCAAATCGGCTGATAGGTCCGTTCTAGGATCCTCAGTGTCCATTGTTCTAGGTTGTGAAGCTCCGTGTGTTCACTAGGCCACGTGCGAGGCTGACCGCGTGCATGGTCCTTTCTTAGGACATAACACCCCCATAATAGAAGTTGCACCTGTAGCTTTAAGAAATGAATGCCCTCTGTGGCTGTTGCTAGTCAACCACAACAGTATTGACAAAGTTCAAGTCTTGATTTCTTTCAGTAAAAGGCAGGAGGGCAGGACCATTCCAAGGGTATTTTGGCTTCTGAGGGAGGACTCATGGTCCCAGGCCCAGCAACAACCACTGGGTGACTTCCTACCACTCAGCTTGCATCAACTCACCTAGGCCTGGCTGCTTGCTACTGTTCAACAGCAGCCACCCCAAGAAAGCCAGTGTGGTTGAGTTTCAAACTAGAATCTGGGACGCTCAGGTTTGAATCATCATTTTGCTGCAGAAGGTCACTGGGTTACCTTGTTGCAGTTACACACTTGCAGGTTAATATACTCCCATGGTTGTTGTGAGGACAAAATGGAGGAGGGGAGAATGATGTAAGTTGCTTTGGGTCCCCATTGTGGAGAAAGATTTAGTATAAATGAAATAAATAAATAATAAATACAATGGAATATGAGCGGCAGATAAAAGGCAGGTCAGTTTGTGGATGGGAAGAAGAGAAGGAAGAAAGGAAAGGTGAGGATATGGGTGATACCAGGAGCAGAGAAAGAGGAAATAGTTCGGTGTGGAGATGCAGGGGAAAGTGAGGTGCCCCCTTCAAGTCCTTGCAAGTTCCCCACTGTGCAACTGAACCCAGCCCAGATTGGCAGTCAGTACCACATAGCACTTTTCCCAGAGAGAGACTGCCACCTGGAGGGAAGGAAGGAAAGCTGCAGACAGCAGGGCAGATGGGTGGGAAGAACAGCAGGAAACAGAAAAAGGGGAGAGGCTGTGTGGGCTTACAGGGAAGGAACAAAGGAAACAGTGGGGGGATAAGATAAGAATGCAAGAAGAACCCTGCTGGATCAGACCAAGAGTCCATCTAGTCCAGCATCCTGTCTCACACAGTGGCCAGCCAGTTCCTCTGGGCAGCCAACAGGACACAAAGACCGAGGCCTTCCCCTGTCCCTTCCTACATTCATTGTGATCTCAGTATCATGCCTACTCAACACTACATGCAAATTCTGAAAAGCAGCCCTAGAATAATTTGTACCTAAATTCCTATAGATTAGCCGAGGTGGTTCAAAGAGTTTTGCGTCCCCAACCACCCTCCTCCTGAGCTGCCCCCATTGGGTCAGATGAGTTCCTCTACAGCCTGCCTTGGAGGAGGGCAGCTCAAATGTCTGTGACATGCACTTCCTCCTGTGTCATCTCTGCCAATCTGGCACACACACCCCCCCCCAAGCACTTGCTTGGGCAATCTGATTCATTCAAATTGTTTCCCTCCATAGAATGCAGAGTGTCCTGCAGTAGCAAGGACCAGGGCTGTGTGACAGAGTTTCCTGGCCACAATGTAAGACTGAGCAGTCTAATTAGATGAGCCAATTTCAGCAAAGAAAGACTGAAGGGCTAGCTTGCTTATACCAAAGGTGTGATCACACAAGCTGTTTGGCCCAACGTAGCCACCCCTCCCCTCCAGATCAAATGGGTGTGGTCACACAACTACATCTGTCAGGTGTTCCCCAGGCATACTCACCCCATCATAGGATGACTTGAAGCCAGGTTAAAAAGGCACTACACCAGAAGTGGGTTTTTTTTCAATTCCTCATGCATTCATTGCGCATGGCTGAATGTCTGACTGCAGGGGAGCATGTACAGACTGGATTGGCGGTCTGAACCTGCAGATCCATTCCCACTGCTAGGGTGGGGGGTTTGGGGGAGTTTTTACCTATATGTGCATGTGCACATATGAGCAAATGAGCACATGTTAGTGTGCATGAATGCATGTGCATGAGCACATATGTACCCACCTGCATTTTTAAAAAATGGCTGGGCAGTGTGTTCCATGGCTGGGGCACTGCATTAATGTGGATGCTTGACCACAGGATGTCTGTGTGGGTAACCTGTAGCAGGGTGTGCTGTCTGGATTATATGCCCTGCAACACTTTAAACTGGTACAATTAGAGGCGGCACCATATTGCACCAAGCAGCCAGTGTGACCACACCCCAAGTTTCAATTACTGTTTTTATAGTGTTTCTAGCCCTATTCAGCTTCTCCTGAGATGAACACTCCATTCATGAGCAAGGAGTTTGTTAGTTTACTTGTTATACCTGCCTTTCTCCCCACTGGTGTGACCCAAAAAGGTTTACGGCATTCCCCCATTTGCCATTTTATCCTCCAAACAACCGTGCAACATTGGTTAAGAGTATATAATTGGCCTAAGGGCACCCAGCTAGCTTCCATGGCAGAGTGGGGATTTGAACCTGGGTCTCCCAGATCCTGGTCCAATACTCTAACCACGACACAATACCAGCTCTCCAGTTCATGAGTGTTTCAGCCATCGCTCTCATTTTTCAACTTAGATCATTCACAGCTTTCATATGCCAGTGCATTTCCCTTTGGAACTTATAGTATCCTCCCATTTGGCAGGGCTTCTGCACCTTTAGCATCTGCATGATGAGTAGAAATCCAGCAGATCCACCTTTTGCTTACATGGGAATGAAGTCATGAGGAAACTTCAGCTGCTGCAAAGCTGAATCTCATGCAGCCCTGCCACAAAAATAAGGCATTCAGCCTCATTTGGGGGCTGAGATTGTCCCAAAACAATGGATCATAGAAAATGTTATGAGAATGAATCACAGTGATACCTCTTGTATGTCCTTAAAAGACACATTTGATGGATGACATCGTTAAGGGTTTCAAGCACTTTCAATGTTCAAAGTTCATGTAATCCTTATAATCTTGTAAGGTAGGCCAGGTTTAGTCCTGTATCAGTGGCTGAGGCTAAGAGAATCCATAGCAGAGACAAGATTGAACCAGCATTTTCTTAGAAGACAGCTCTTAGCCCCTATGCTACACCAACTCCCTGTTTAATGGTCTCCTCATAACAAAAACATCTTTCAGACGAATAACCATTCAGCTTTGGACTCTATGTACTGCAGAGGAACACACTATTCTGCATGACTTACTAATGATTTTTATCTGCAGAGAGGCTGCACAATTAGTAGAAAGATGTATAATTAGCAGTAGCACTGGCAGCATAAAGCTGCATTGTTCCTGCCTAATACCCACTTAATCAAACAAAGCATGTGACCTTTTATAAAGATGAGCAAAACCAACCTTTTATTTTCAAGGAAGGTTCCACTTCACCTAAACCAAAAGAGGAAATAATAAGCAGATGAATAGCAGCATAATAATATATTAGCAACATTTTTCTTCCATGCTCAGTTATTTTCATGTTTAAATGCACTCAAGCAGTATGAGTTCAACAATACAAAGAAAGGAAAGGAGCTCAACTCTGGGGCTGTAAGACTTACACACTTTTATTTTCATGTGTAGATCTGGGTGTTTGCAGCCATTTTCATCCCATACTGAATGAGAAGCCTGAAGTGGATTCACATATTAAATCCAAGGAACAAAGAATGCCACAGACACTGAAACTCTATTGTGCAGGCTTCAACAATTTCTTGTTCTAATTGGACTTCTTTGTTTATTTACTTTATTTACCCCCTGCCTTTCTCCCCAGTAGGGACCCAAAACAACCAATATCGTTCCCATCGCCTCCATTTTATCCGCCCAACAACCCTGTGATATAGGTTAGGCTGAGTGTGTGTGTGACTGGCCCAAGGTCACCCAGTATGCTTCCACATCAGAGTTGTGATTCGAATCCAGGTTTCCCAGATCCTAGTCCAACACTCTAACCATTGCATTATACTGGCTCTCCTTGTGCTGTTAGGAGACATTTCTATGGGTTTCCCAACTTGCAAGGACAGCTTATCAAATAGAGTGGCAGGATGGAATCCAATGAAGAATCCTTTGTTTCTGTTTCATGACTTGAATATCCAAAATTGCAGTGTAGACTATTTAGTACCTGTTTGGATACGAAAGGTTGCAAAGCTGAACCATCCACAGACAACATAGGGGTCTCTACACTCAGGGGACTCCCCAAATTTACAACGAAACCTCCGACCTTGTAAGGTAACCATTAGAAAAAGGAACAAATTGCTAAAAACAAAAACAGACTGATAAAAACTGTTTTGCCCCCGAAGGAATGGAATGTTAAAGAGCATCTAAGTATCAATTAAAATGGGGGAAAGCAAGGGGATGAGAAATCAGCCTACTCTCTGGGGACTCATAGCTTCCAAGGACTCATTGAATGGCTGACTGAGAGAATTTCCAAATCCCCAACACAGACTCATATACACACAACTCCCTGTACTGTGTATTTCCAGTTTTCAAATAACTGAATGTGAACTGCATTTTTTCCCTTTTCAACTCCAACTGCAGGAATAAGTGATCTGACACTGACGGTAAGTCATACCACAGAGTAGGACCCAGTGTTATAAAGACATACTGGTTAGTATTCAAAAGCAATACTAATCCGAGAGCCCCCTGCAGTGGTAGAAATTAAGCAATACTTCAAACTGACAAATGTATTTGGAGGGAACCACTTTTTGGTTCCAGCTGGGTTTTAATTATATTTGTTAAGAATGAGCGCTCTCTAAAGCTGCAAAGCAACAATGAATATGGAATGAAGACTTTACTGTTGTGTTCATCACACCAAAGAGCAGATCTCCAGACTACAGAGATCAGTTCCCATGGAGAAAAGGACTGATTTGTAGGGTGGACTCTATGGCATTAGATGATGCTGAGATCCCTCCCTCTCCAAGCCCTGCCCTCCCCAGGCTCATTCACAAAATCTCCAGGAAATTTCCCAACCCAGAGCTGACCACCCTAACCTGTCAATACATAGCAAAACTGATCATCTTTTGATGTTTCAATAAAACAGACTGGATAATACATTTTCAATGCAGTGATGAAAACAGCAGAAGCAATGGCCACTATAAAGGGAGTTCCTTTAAGAGGAGGGTCCATGGCTCATTGGGAGAGCATTTGCTTCGGATGCAGAAGGTCCCCAATGCAATTCCTGGCATCTCCAGTTAAAAGAATCATATGGTAGATATACAAAACCTGCAGAGAGATCCTACCTGAGATCCTAGAAAGCCACTGCTGGTCAGAGTAGACAATACTGACATTGAAGTCCAATGTACTGGAAGTCTGATACAAGACAGTTTCATATGTTCAAGAGAACTTGCATGTAACTGACTTTTTCATAGCCAAATTGTACAAATTATACACTCTCCCACTGCAGGTGACACCAAACTGCTATTCAGAAAAACAGCCTCTGGAGGCATGTGCAGTTAGTTATGCAATTTCACTAGACTGCAGCTAGTATCATAAGTCCTAGACATTAGGCACTACATTAGCACTCAAATTTCCTTTGACTTAACATCTATCATTGTGATTCCAGTAACACTCCAACACACTTCAGTATCAAACACCAAATGGGACAGGAGGATTTCGAATTTCAATGGATCCACTGAGAGCTGTTCAATTGGTCAAATGTTCCCATTACACAAAAGTAAAGAGAAAATCTGTTTAATGGCTTATGCCATTCACAAAAGCAAGCTCTTTGGTACCAGTATTTCCTTTACTGTGACTCTACAATTTTTTGTTAGCATATAGAGAAACAACAATGGTGACATTTTAATTTTGACTTCCTCTCTAAAATGTCAGATTAAGCATAAATGAGAATTACTCAACAACAAAGCGAGTTTTTTGGAGATCCAGTGACCATTTGATGCACTCTAGTATCTAAAAATGAAAAAGGAAATATGAATGGTGTATTATCATGTTTTTATTTGAAATGTTTTAAATGACTCCTATGTATTTTAATTGAAAATCTTATTTTCTTTTGATGGAATCATTGTGTTGTTATGGCTTATTTGCTGATGTAATGAAGACTGTGATGATGAAAAAGGAAACAAAATTGCAACAATTTCAGTATAAGAACTCCCAGTATAAGAACTCAGCAATTGTGGTGGGGGGGAGCTTTGAAAACATCAGAGCATGCCTCCAGTTAGGAATACCTTTTTCACTTTCATCTTCATCTTCAAATATGAGGTCCGATAGCAATGAAAGATAGCCATAAACCCAATCAGTGGTCTCTTCCACAGCGCCATGTATGATTCTCAGTGGGTCAGTAGTAAGTTTATTCACAGAACGTCCTGAGAGCAGAATAAAAAGACAGACAAGGTTGGAAAATAAAATTTGTTCTATTTCAACTGATGTAAATAATTTGTCTCATTCGGAGAAACTAGGAGGAAAAAGAGAAGCTTCACTGGGAGATTATAACACTAGCTTGCATCCTAAGGGCAGTGAGGGGCACTGAGTGAAGAAGGAAACTGGAATAACCATACTGACAACCGATTGGAACAAAACCAGGCTACAGCGCTATTGTTTACAGCATACAGAGCATTTAGCACAGCATAGGGCAGGATACAAACATCGAGTGACCCGACTGTCGGCTGATGATGAAACCCCATCCCCAGCTTGTGTGCTGGGGGAACTGGGAGTGAAGCAGGTGGTTCCACAAAAGCACAAGCCCCTGCACGGAAACTTTGCCACCTGGGAGTGGAGCCAGGCAACCACCTCTGAGCTGGGCATGCCACTAAATGGCTTGACCCTCAACCCCCCCCCACAGATGGTAGGCAAGCATGCAGGTGCCACCTCCCAAAAATGGATCCTCCCCAATGCCTGAAACCGTCACAATTCTATGACAAAAAATAAATAAAATGAAAGTACACAGAACTAAATCAAAGAGGTAGGAAGGGTGTGTCTGACTATCGAAGCAGACCTGATGCACAGCTGCTGGGGCTTTAAATAGTGAAGAACAGGGGTGGGGCAACAGCTGACGCCCCCCATGGCCAGCCCCAAACTGGTGGGGCAAGATGATAAGGCAGCCAAGCTGAGGATAGGAAAGCCTCCACCAAACCACCCAGTTCCTGGCAGCTCACAAGATCCCTGCAGGCCAGCTGGAGTCATGCCACAGCTCTCGGAGATCCCATCATTTGGCCAGAGCTCCCTCACTCTGCAGGTACAAAGCAGCCAGTGACACGGAATTGCTGAACTTGGGTTCATTTACAAATTCAGAAAAATGGACAGAGGTCCTCAGTACAGGTGCTAATTTTCTGGCCATAAGCATTTCTTCTCTGATAAAGCTGATAACATTTTGCCTTGTAACTTTGCGTCACGATGCAACAACTTGGCAACAGTGATCCACGCAGTGGTCACCTCATGATTGGACTACTGTAATGCTCTCTACATGGAACTCCTCTTGTCGCAAATCTGGAAGCTACAGCTAGTGCAAAATGCTGCAGCTAGGCTTTTAATGGGCCTACCAATGCGGGAGCACATTCAGCCTGTGCTAAAGGCATTGCACTGGCACCGATAGCATACCGAATTCGCTTCAAGGTGCTGGTTCTTACCTTTAAAGCCCTTTATGGTCAGGGACCTACATACCTGAGGGACTGCCTTTTGTAACCATGTGTGCTTGTAACTGCATTGTTTGTACTGTGCTAATGCTATATGTCTGTTGAATGTCTTTACATTTGTGCGTATGGGATAATGGGGTTGCTGTGTTTGTATGGCTTGCTTTGCATCTCATGCTTGCATCTGGATGAGCAAGGCTTGAGTTGCCTGTGCTACAGAACACGTGCTTCCCTGCACCTTCCCAGCGTGCCTCAGGACAAAGAAGACAAACGCCATTATGCTCAGTTTGAAACCTTGGAAAAACAACAGGTTTCCCCACCATTGCTGATCTGTGGGAAAACGCGTAACACATCCTGGTTAACCCATCTTTCCCTCACCTTGCAACTTAAGTACTGCAGGTGATTCTTACTGCGTTCTCGGGAGTCGCGACCCGAGAACCCGCATGGGACTGGCAGGACCATTCCGTGTGTTTTAGAATCCCACCCGCCGATACTTAAGTTTCCCCCTTTCATCTACTGAGGAGATTTCTTCTCAACGTGAACCTCAGATAAGTATAAGCGACATCCTTCTGTGTTGTCCCCTTGTCTGTTGAATTTATTACTTTTCATGCTGATTGCTTTCTATTTACCACTGTAACTAAGGAACTTGTGTGAATCTGCGTATGTATCTGTTTTCGTATGCTTGAGAACTACTTAGTAAAGGCAACATTTATTCATTAAACCTAGCGTGTTGTCTCAATTCCTGGGAAATAGGAGCGTTCATTGGCCGATCCGCCCTCTGTATACACGGGTAATTACTCACGCACGCCCACTGCCATACATAAGACAGAGCTGGGCTCTCGGAACCATCCTTAGAGGAGTTTCGGTAACACTTTCCCCACATGTTCCCCAGAGAGCACTGCAATTGGCCCTCCCCAGACTCAAGGATGCCAGGCTGTCGACAACCAGGGCCAGGGCTTTCTCAGTGGCGGCTCCTCTCTGGTGGAATGAGCTCCCAGAAGAGATCAGGGTCCTGCAGGACCTCATGCAGTTCTGCAGGGCCTGCAAGACAGAGCTCTTCCACCAGGCCTTCAATTAGGAGCCACCCCCGATAGAGAACCCTGTTCCCTGAAGCCATCAGAACAGCCTGTGCTGGCAGCACAAAGGTTAGATCTATTGGCTGACCTCCAGGATGGAAAACGGAAGGTCAACTGCCATCCTTTAATAACCTATTAGTATCATTAATGTTAGCACCTTTTAATGTTGGAATGTTTTATCTGGTTTTCGGACTATTTAAATTGCTTACTCGTGTGTTTTTTATTCTTTTGTGTAAAAAGTCCTGAGCCGGCCTCAGCTGGGAGGACGGGGTATAAATCTGATAATAAATAAATAAATGATTCTTTCTTTACAACACTCCTCCTACCTTCTGACTGACCCCCCTTTTGGTGGGGAGCAGAAAGTAGGGGTTTAAATGGCTCAGAGCTGAACCCAAGAAAGACCCCTTAAACAGATGAGCCACATGGAGAAAACAGCTAGCCCCTAGGGTTGGCTGCCCAAGAAAACCACTTTAAACAGCTGAGCCATGAAGGCAGTTTGCTCCACGCAGCTCAACTGTTTAAAGGCTTTCTTGGACAGTGCTGGCTCAGCTGTTTAAAGGTGCTGGCTGCCTAAGGATTTATTGGGTTTATTGGGCTGGTCTTTAAGGTGCTACTGGAGTCAAATCTTCTACTGCAGACCAACATGGCAACCTATCTGAAACTAGGAGGAATTTGTTTTCTAGTTGCTGAAGAGATTCTAAATGTTATTTTTCCAACAATAGACCTCATCCAGAAAAATGTGAACACAACCAAAGTCTCTAAAGCTTGGCCTTCTGGCATCTGTGTTCATTACATGGCCTCTTACACAACTGCTTCAATAGTGCCCTAACTGAAGTAATCCAGCCAGTTGCCACAGTCTCTATCAAAGCAGTTAGTAGCTCACTACCCTTCTTTACCTCAATTAAGAAGTCAATTATTCTAAACCCAGTACTTTGTTTAGTGTTTTTCCCTGTACAGTTCAGCTTCCAATATATATTCGTTGTTAGCCCTCCAAGAAAGGCTGCAAACATTTTTCCCCCAATTCAAACCAGTGTTGTGTTTATTAAAAGGTGGCCAATCATTGGCACATAACTTCTCTTTTTGTCTTCTTTCTTATCCAAAGTACCAAAATTCTGGCTTTCACTGCTTTCCTAAATTTCTTGCACGGACCCAAGGAAACTGGCTTATTCTTATTGTTCAGGTGTTTGAATGAAAACAAATGGCATAAAAAAATTAAAATGTACTCATGGTCAGTTGTGATCTACCCTTCAAACTGGGGGCCTTCCAAAAGGGCAGATAAAAAACCAAAAAACCAAAAATGACATTCACAAGGCTTATTGTGTTACCCTCCATCTTCCACCATCACAAGTAGTATTGTCAACATGTCCATACAGACACACATATGCCTAAATTGTGTATGTTGTGGCTTTCACACTGGTAGCTGACATGATGAAATAGAGGACAGAGCTTCTGTAAGTTTACATAACTGTATCAAACTAAGTACAATTTTTCTCAAACACCAAGTGTTTTTCCCAAAATTCCCTTTCCCCCCTAGCTATTAACAGCATCAGTGTTCAGTTGAGGAATTCACCATAGCAATATTAAGCAGGCAATATACACCTTCATCTATATAAAAGAAAGTCCCCTCACCGTAAAATCAATGCCCAGGCCAAACCGCTAAACCTAGAGACACCAAATTTGGGAAGAGCACTCCTACCATGATGTAGATGCTCACTAAGAAGGGATTTTTAGAAATTCAGCCCCTAAGTGGGTCAAAAAGGGTAAAATGTGCTCCCACCATTGATTCCTAGGCTGGCAAGCTGCTGCTGCCTCCTTGCACCCCCCACTCTCTGATTGGTCAGCTGCAAAGCTCAGCATTCTGAGGTTAAAAAAACAGTTACAGGAGACTGCACAGAGCTAACAACAGTTGAGGAAATCAGGAATAGCAGTAATGCAGTGAGGTGCAGTAATGCTGCTGGCCCAGCCTCTTTGATGGCTTCCAACACACCCACCTCCTACACCTAACAGGTGGTTGTTTTTCAGGTGCAGC
>NW_015163612.1:480816-481711 GCF_001447785.1 Gekko japonicus | reverse complement strand
AACAGACTGCTTCTTAAATAGACAGTTCTATGTGGCCTGCTCCAGAGTGAGCTCATCAAGCAGCCTTGGTGATCCTAGCACCTGAGGACAGAACCACCAATGTGGTCTAGAGAGAGGTCCTTCAGTAGAAAAAAAAGTACATATGTCTCACTTCCTTTTTTACACTACATCAGTGTTCCCTCTAAGCTGAGTTAGTGTGAGCTAGCTCACAGTTTTTTAGCCTCCAGCTCACAGATTTTTGTCTTAGCTCAGGAAGGATAGCTCCAGAGCGAACTAATGTATGCAGTAGCCACATCTCTCACTCACAACTTTAATGCCATTAGGTCACAAAGTAGTATTTTTGCTCACAAGACTGCACAGCTTAGAGGGAGCATTGATCATCAGTATTATAACTGGATTTATGGAACTTAAATACTGTAGTGAAGCACAGGTATCAGGCTAGCTTATTCATATTTTTAACACACAATGTCTAAGTATCCTCAAACCCTCATGAGAATGTTTCAATATGAATTCTAAATTTAGTGATCATTTGGCAAGTGTGATTAATAATAATAATAACAACAACAAAAATAATAGCAGTATTTTCACTCTGCCCTTTGATCCCTTGAGGCTGCCAAGGAAACTAACATAACAGAAAGGAATAACTCAAAATATTAAAGACTATTGAAGCATAAAACATAAATGTTTCACAAATGTGCTTTTATTTGCTATAAAATATATTCATACATGCACTTTTTACTCCAATATGGAACACTGAATTAAAATAAATTTACTTAAGAACAGATATATTTTACATACATTACACCAATAGATAGATAGAAGATAGAAGATAGAAGATAAATAGATGATAGATAGATGATAGATAGAAGATAGATAGAGGATAGATAGAAGATAG
>NW_015163612.1:469224-480743 GCF_001447785.1 Gekko japonicus | reverse complement strand
GTAGAGAGAGAGAGAGAGAGAGAGAGAGAGAGAGAGAGAGAGATGACTGACGGACAGACAGATTTCCATCTCCTTGCTGCCCAATGGATGGCTGATGCTGTCAGTGTTGACATAGAATATTAACTATTTGGAAAGTTAGGAAGGCCAGTTACAACCCTTCCTAAAATGTTTTTGGCGCTTACAGCACTATGTGTGTGCATGTGTTTGTCTGTGTTTGTGTGCATGTATATGTATATATGTCTGTATGTTTGGGTGTATATGTGCATGTGTGTGTGCATGCATGTGTATGTGTATACACAGACATACATAAATACAGAAAGAGAGAGACAGACTGCATGTACAAACTTCATTATATTTTAGTTACATTTATACCATGCTCTATCCCCCCCCCTCCAGGATCTCAGAGCTGCTTACATTCCCAGGTAGTCTCTTTGCTTCAGCATTTGAATACAGTATTTACTCCAGTGCAAGACTAAGTTTTTTCCAGGTATGCCATAAAAAAGAGGGAGTCATCTTATATTTGCATACAAGTTATAATATTTTTCTTGGTGTATAACTTTTTTTAGGAGGTCGTCTTACATTCAGGGTCACCTTCCATTGAAGTAAATATGGTACTATTATGCATACCATTCTCTCAGTCTGATTGTAATAGAGATAAGCTGAAGTATGTTGGTTCAAACTACCTTTGGACCAGTTTACCCATGTAAATATAACACTTGATTTCTCATTACCTGATGACCGTTACAACGTTACTGTTGTTATAATTATCAATTCTTGTGCATGCATGTACAAACTGGCCTCCCGCACTGTCATTTTTGACACTCTTTTGTCCAATTGCTTTGCCCCCCCCCTTTCCACATGTGTTTTGCTCCCTCTGGGACTACTAGAGAGAGCAAAACACATTGGGGGGGGGGGACCCCTGAAGCAATAGGGACAAACAAGTGAAAAAATGACAATGCGGAAGTTTAAAAACAAAACCAAAAAACTTTGGTTTAATGGGTTTTGGACCAGTTTCACTAGTTGTGTGAAGTTATTGAAAACTTCTTATATTTACATTGGTGTTTCTTTATGCACCCTGAAAGTTTTTTCTTAAGCAGTCTTTTCAGTAATTGTGTAGATACGATCAAAAAGCATGCCAGATATGTATGAAGTGTTAACAGAATAAAATGGGTTCCTTGCCTCTAAGGATCTCTGCTTTCCCCACATCTTTGTCAATATCAAGCTGGTGTATTCCTATGAGAACAAAATACACATGAAGTAAGAGTAGGAAGACGAAAAAGGTTAAGCTGCATACATTTTACACCTGCTGTTCTCTTTTCCCATTCCCTACATTCTTACAGGCTTGTGGCATTTTCCTGTCTACTGTCTTTCCCCAGACCATGAACACTGAGGCTTTCCCCCCTTTAGATTCATTTCATTGCAAAGGTAACTGCTTTAGAAATGTATCTGAAGTTTGTAGATGCCAAAGCTACGGACTGCTTCACACATTACAAAAAGTTAGCATACACCCACTTCAGCTGTAATATACAAAGTGGTCTTTAGTTAAAATACTGCTTACAAAATATCAGGCATATCTAAAGATTTTCTTGGTACTGTCCTCTGCTCTATTCAACAGCTTTTATTTAGGCCTTCATACTTCAAATTCAAAGACTGACTTTAGACACAACGAAACTAACATGAGATAATGATTACTTTGCTAAGCACATTTTGACTGGATTGTGTGTATCATGTTTTGGGTCAGTTTTGTAGAGTATATTGAAAAATAGCTGAAATGGAAAACAGAAATATGATGAGTAGGTCAGGCTTTTTTTTTTTTTTTTTTAAGTTTGTACTCCAGTTCTAAGGAATTATCCACATATGAAAATGCATTTGGCATTACACCTGAAATTCTTTTACACGATGTGCTAACTTCATAAAAGACAAATCCCTGTGTTTTTTTAACATGCACTTATTTCAAGTTTCTCATGAAATAAAATGTTACACACACACACATATCCATGAGCAGTTATGGGGAAGCAGTTTATCTGCAGCTTGATTCCCTAAGGATGGCTGATTCAAGCATGGTATGAGAGCCATTCTCTGCCAACCTCTAACAAAATGCTCAAAAAACTCCTGAAGGATGTTCGTTGTACCCGGTTATTTGGCCCCTTTGGGGAGGGGAAGGGACAGGAGATTATAAGCTGCTCTGAGACACCTTTGGGTAGTGAAGGGCAGGATATAAATCTAATCTCTTCTTCTTCTTCTTTGTCCTGACACATCTGGCATTGATGACACATCTGGGGGGTGAGTATCTCTGCACATACGGCTGTGCAGGCAGTGATAAGCAAGAAGTCCCAGCCAAGTTTGGAGCCACGGTGGATCTGTCCAAAAGGCATCTACCTAGTGCAGCCTGCCCTCAAAATCATCAGATTATTGGACTAAGCAGTGATGTAGATCAACCATTTAATTAATTTAAACAATTTATTTCAATAAATAAAACTAGTTGAATCCATATTCTGTTGTCTCATATAATTGGGGAGGGGGGGTGAGCCAGGGCAACATTCATTTTTTGCAAGAATGAAAACAGCAGGTTTGATTTCAGCCATCTATTTTAATTTTTAAAAATGTTTTGCAAACTCTTAATGCTGGAAGCCTTTAGAAGGTGACCATGGGTAATTCAAGTGAAATTAAAGTTTAATACAGTATTTAGCCTTACCTGACAAAGTCCAAAATTACTCCTCTAGAGTAATGAGCTGCAAGAAAATTGCAAGTTTGCTTGGATTTTCTTTGATAAGCACATTCAATGGTGGCAAAAAGTTTTCTTTATCTTCTAAGAATTGCTGTGAGGATTAGGCAATGTTGCATCTTCTTAAACCCTATGTGGATTTGAAGACTAGTTCTCATGCTTATTACATCCAAACTGGATTAATCTAATTCTTCCTCTGTAGCTTTCCAATACTGCTGCTGCAAAAAACTGCAGTTCAGTCCAAAAATGAAAGCAAAAATTATCTTTTATACCCAAAGGAACCAGGCACATTTCCCCAACTCAAAATTCTCTTCAGCTAACATTGTCCTCGACAAATGATTTTAAAATGGAATCTTATGTCTCTTAGAGAGCAGTCTTAAGCAGAACCGCTCAGAATCCTACTCAGATCTATTCAGTGGGGCTTACTCCCATAAAAGTGTTTTTAGGATGGCATTGTTAAGGAAATGACTGCTAAAATGAGCATTATATTATGGGATTTCAGCAGCAATGAAAAGAGATGTGTTACTAAAAATCATAAGATGAGCTGCTTCTGTACAAATTATCTTTTACTAGGAGAAAGGCCCATTGTGGGAAGAAATACAACAAGCTCTAGAAGGAAGCTCCAGGTGAGTGTCCCGATTGTGGCTGGTGGGGCAGCAGAGGGAAGGGGAAAATAGAGGGAGGCAGGCCATGTTTATTTCCTTCTGCTTAGCTATAAGGCAGGGCTATCTCCAGTCATTTTGCTGCCCCAAGTGGTTAGTATGGGATGACAGCCTCATGGTAACAGGTATGGTTCCCTCCACCCCTGACTTACGTTGATTTGGGGCTATGCAGTGGCAGCTAAGGTAGAAAAGCACCTCCTCCTATGCCATGTCTTCTGGGTTCCAAGGGTCTGGAAAGCAGTTCCATAGCCAGTTACAGGGTTACCAACTGTGGGTTGGGAAATACCTGTACATTTGAGGGGTAGAGCCTGGGGTGGGCAGGGGTGTAGAGGGACCTCAGCAGGGTATAATACCATAGAGTCCACTGGCCAAAGCAGCCATTGTCTCCAGGAGAACTGATCTTGGAGATCTCCAGGTGCTGCCTGGAGACTGGCAATACTAAGGGGAAGGCCAGACTTGTAGATTTGAGGGGTAGAGCCTGGGGAGGGCAGAGTTTGGGGTGCAGAGGGATCTCAGCAGGGTATAATTTCATAGAGTCCACTGCCTAAAGCAGCCATTTTCTCCAGGAGAGCTGATCTTGGAGATCTCCAGGTGCTGCCTGGAGGCTGGCAATACTAAGGGGAGAGCCTTAGTATTTGAGGGGTAGAGCCTGGGGAGGGCAGGGTTTGGGGTGTGGAGGGACCTCAGCAGGGTATAATTCCAGAATCCACTGCCTAAAGCAGCCATTCCCTCCAGGATAACTGATCTTGGAGATCTCCAGGTGCTGCCTGGAGACTGGCAATACTAAGGGGAGGGCCAGACCCGTAGATTTCAGGGGTAGAGCCTGGGGAGGGCAAGGTTTGGGGTGCAGAGGGACCTCAGCAGGGTATAATGCCATGGAGTCCACTGCCCAAAGCAGCCATTGTAATAGCTGGGAAATTTTCTGTAGGGGAAATGATGTGCTGTGGCTGGGGAACACAGTGATTTGTGGGAGATCTCCAGGCCCCAAAGGGAGATTGACAATTCCAGTGACCGTTTAAGGGAAAATTGGGATATGTATTTTGCCTCAGGACACATTCAATGACTCGCAACAACAAACTGTTTAGAATATTAGAGCCGCATATGCAAATGATCTCTGTGTTCTGACTGGCTACTGGGGGGAGAGGAACAGCAAACTGTTTAGAATATTGGAGGTGAGACTCAGGCAACGCAGCCAGTGCATAGGGACAGCTTCTGTGTGACAGATCAGGGAGTGATTTGGGAGTGTGTGGAATGTTCAGGAAAGTCCATGACCAAAACAGAATTATATATAAGGAGAGATATGTAAGGGGCCCAGTCAAGGAAAAATTACTCATTAATAATCAGGTTGGGTTGAGAGGTTTTATGTTTCTCCTGAAAACCTCAAGAGATGGATTTATCATAGCCAGTGAAACGTATTCAATCCATTTAAATTTTAACATGTTTTTATTATAAATAGTTAAGCTGTATGATTATTATAGGTGTCATGTTTCTTTTCATATCATAGCATGATATATTCTTTATGGAGCTATGGACAAATCTGTCATTTCTGTTTTGCTAGAATCAAAAGTGCAGGGCTGCGGGTGGAGTGGGGGGAGTAAGTATTCAAAATTCCCAGGGTCCAGTTTGCTCTGGGATTCAGGAAGCCAGGCAGCTTACTTGCTTCATTTTGCTTTCTTCAGAGAACAAGGCAGCAGCAAGTGTAGTGCCTGCTGGTCAGGGCTTAATTCAGGGCTTCAAAAACAAGCCTCTCTAGGAGTCCATATTTGCTCACTTTAACCCTAGCTTGACTAGAAATCATATTAGAAAGGAACCTATCTGGCCTAAAGCAGCTTCATATATTGTGCATGTTTAACTGTGTATTTCCTTAACAGTTATATAAAGGGGGGAGGGGAGGTAGAGGAAATTTTTAACAATGGCCCTATGACAGATCTTGGCAGCCCTGCAAAAAGCATCTATGTTTCAGTTTAGTTTCAAGTGCTCCATCAAAACACTTTTCATTTAAGCCTTTAAATCATGGCCATAACTGACAGCTATACAAAACCCTTCACAGACTGGTTTTTAATGCTTCAGAATCAGAGCCTTGGACACAAGATAAGCTGTGGAACACCTAATTGTTTGATTCCATTTCCAGAAGCTCTCTTACATGAATGAGCTAATGCTTAGCAGGACCCATTTAGACAATACTTACATGAAAGGTCACCATAACCCACACAGACAGTAACAGCCTGGCTTTGCCTCCAGCCTTGCCTGAAGTCACATGACCTGGGGCCAGGATGGCTTAAAGAGAGCCTATAAAAACAAGCTCCAGCTAAACTGATTATGATTAGTGACCAACACAGAAAAGGCCTTGGAAAGTGTATATTCCCTTCCCCCACTCATGTCATTTTCTTAACCTCAGAGGTCTCTTCAGTACTAGGGTTGCCAACTCTGGGTTGGGGAATTCCTGTAAATTTGTAGTGGAGCCCAGGGAGAGCGGGGGTTGGGAACGACCTCATTTGGGGTTATAATACCATAGAATCTGCACTCCAAAGCAGCCATTTTCTCCAGGAGAACTGAACTCTGTTGTCTAGAGACAAGTTGTAATTCTAAGATGTATCAAAGCCCCACCTGGTTAGCAACCCTATGTGATATTTAATTAGGTAGCAAGCTGTATATTCTCCCCAATGAGGCAAATAGTGGATAAAGGAGCCATTTGAGGTGAGGAAAAATGGCAGGAGGGAGAAAGTTAAATCCCCTCTCATTTGCCCCCATCCAATTAGCTAGAGTCCAGTCATGGACCTTTTGGCATCACATCTGGTTCGACATAAGCTTTAGGGTCAACAAAGAGCTTTCCTACTCCTAAGACTTGCAAATGTCTCTGTGGTGTTCCCTAAGGGCTAAATCAGAGACTGCACAGTTCTCCCAAGCACCAAATTACAAATAAAAATTGACCTTTAGAAGCCTTTAGGAATTTTAAATTCTTCCCTCTGAGCTCTCTTGTTGTTCAGAACTTGGGGTGGAAAGCAGTGAAACAGTTTCAATTCTGCTGTTATTTGTTTAGCAGTTTATGAGTGATGTGGTGGAACAGGCCCTATTCCCCCCGTGTAGGCCCTGTTCCCCCCTAGGATTGCCAAAAAAAAAAACACCCCGGTTTGGCAGCTCCCCCCCCAGTTTTGGGGGGTGTCTACCCGCCGCCGGCCAGCTGGCCGCCGGGGGAAGTCCCGCCCCCAAGCCCCAACACCCAGTACCACCCATCTCCCTTCTCTCTTGAGAGAGAGGAGGGAGAGGGGTGGCTGTGGGCCACACGCCCGATCTCCGCTCAGTGATCAGGCGTGCGGAAACGCTGGCTACCTGCACTTAAAGGGACCCGGCGTGCTTTGCTTGAAGAGTGGGTGGGCGGGAATGCCCCCAAAGTGCCCCGCTGGGGGTGAAGATGGCACTTGACAGCCCTATTCCACCCTGCCCTCCAAGGTTCTCCCAACACCTGGAGAGGCTTCTCTCTCTGTCTCTCTCTCTCTCTGGTAAACTGACACCACCACCTGAACTCCCAGCTTCCCTTCCAAATTCTGAGGCCTTGCCTGTGTGTCTCCTGCTACCCAGCACCTGGTCATGAAGGGAACTGTTTACTGCCTTGTGCATCCCTGGGGGAATAGCCGCTTGTCAACTGACTGCCTTCCCCCTGGTGCTCCTTTTACAATAGCATGTCCAAGATGGTGGAGGTTTGTGTAACTTTCTGTAGCTCTCCAGGCCAGCACATGGTCAATGGCCGATGCCTCAAGACCTCATTTAAGAGTTCTGTCTGCTCTGAGGGACCCAGCACAAAACAGACCTCCCTCCTTGCTTCCAGGAGTTTTATCACCTCTCTTTTCCCCACCCACTGGCCATGTCAGGCCAGGTCAGAGAAGCTTTCCCTAAAGTCTCCAGAATTTCCTTCCTGAAGCCTCTGTAGTATTTAACACCTCTGAATCTCTGTTCCCTACTTGGAGAAGAGGAGAGCTTGACCCTTCCTAGATGTATTAGCATTTGTATGAAGGTGAGATGAGGTAAGTCTGGAAAGAAATTGAACTGACTTCCTTCCTCCCACCCTGTTGTCTACCCAGAGAGGAAAAAGCCCCTTAAAACTCAGAGTGAAGGTTTTGTTCATTTTAAACCTCCAAAGAAAAAATGCCTTTCTTCACAAGAGGTTTTCCCATATTGAACATACAAATCAAAATTCATGAAAGTTCAGCTCAGCTCTAATTAGTTATCATTGTGCAGCACAAAAGTGACTAAAAGATTGGTCTGCACAAATTATTTCACTTAGTTTTCTGCTCTTAATGAGAACACTGTGGATTAAACTTTGGTCTGCAGTTCATTTCTGTGCTTGTGAAATAATTATGAGAGTCATATTTTAACTGGCTTTGGATGGATTGCAAAGATTTGTTTAATAATTGATTTCCCCTCCCCAATTATATATGAAGATAGCAATTTACTGAGTGCAATTAAAATATGCACAATTGTGGGAAGATTTATGCAGACAGGTTTATTTATTTTAAATGATCTGACTAATAACAAGCTATTGTAGGTGTAATGTATCCAGTCCAGACCGCATGGCCGGCTCGGGCTCCACGCGGTCAGAGACAAACGTTGAGCTTCGCTCCAAGAGACAATGGACTATGTGGATCCTAGCCCGCTCCAATCAGGGGGCTAGGTTCCCAGCCGAGAGCCTATGGGACTCTCGGCCACTGTAAATAACCTATTGGGAAGTAGGGGTGTGTTTTGGGTGGCGGTTTCTCTGGGGATATAAGCCGGCCTGCAAGCCGGCCAAAGTCGTCTTGTTCCTGATCGAATAAAGTACGCTTTGCTGAAATCACTCTCCGTCTGCGTACTTTTCACTGGCGACGAAGGTGGGATCCATCTCCCTCGGAACAGAGACCACGTCCCGGACATCGCCGTGAGCTGCTGCACCGAAATCGCCACCGCCGCCGGCATCAAGCGCTGCTTACCACACCGATTCCGAGCTCGAGCATCGCACTGCTGACCCCGAGAGCAGCACTGTACTGCTCCGTCTCTCCACAACGCCAAGCATCGCCCTGCTGACCCCGAGAGCAACAGCGCTTCCTGCTTCGCTTAGTGGCTCATCACACTGCTCCTCGCTCCGTAACTCACCCTGCTGATCCTGAGAGCAGCAGCGCTTCCCGTCTCGCTCCGGCCATTCCCGAGCAGTGGCGGCGGGTGGAAGCAGCCACGTGGAAGCAGCCCGATGGCTACCTCCCAGGAAAGTATCGCTGCCTTCAATATCTCCCGCCCCGTGCAGTGGGAGACCTGGCTCAAGATCCTGGAGAGTTACTTCGACTGCCATGACATCGTAGATCCGGGTAAGAAGAAGGCCCACCTCCTCCAGTCCTGTGGCATAGACCTAATTGCGCCTAAGCAGACTAAGGATGAATCATACGTGGTGTTGGTAAAAGCACTGACCGACCACCTTTCACCAAAGCCCACAAAGTTTGCTGAGCACATGGACTTCTTTGTGCGGGTCCAGGGGCCGGAACAGCCGGCCTACGAGTTCTTGGCCGGGCTCCGGTGGGCGGCCACCCGGTCTTCCTTCCCCCACCTGGAGGACACCTTGCTGAACCAGTTCCTGTTGGGCCTACGGGAACCCAAACTCCAATGGAGACTGGTAAGCCAGGATGACCTGACCCTGGAAAAAGCGCTAAGGGAGTCCGCGGCCTACAAGAAAGCACTCCAAGACCGCCGCGGGCAGGCGGTCCATCGCACACAAGCAATGCTCGAGTCGGATGACTCCGAGAATGGGGACGGGGTACACCAGGTCCATCGTTGGTCATCTCAGCCGGTCACCAAAGTGGGCAAAGCTCTTTCAAGAGCCGCTGCCTCGTGCGGCAGCTGCAGAAAGGACCACGAGCGCCGGTCGTGTCGCTTCCGAAATGTGGTCTGCTGGACCTGCAACAAATTGGGGCACATTTCCCGGGTTTGCCACTCCAAGGGGCAACGCCAGAAGCTGTCCGCCCACCAGACCACACCGGAGCCACCCAGTGACCTCCACACCCTCTCAGCCCACTTCCCGCAGCACCAGGTCTGTAATTTGCCCCCCGATGGCCCCAACAAGATACATGTCACGGTTCTTATAGACTCCATTATCTCCGTGGACATGCTCCGCCTGCTGTGTCCGAAGGGGGGCCCGCCACTTTAGAAGTCGCGGGGTTTCCGGTTAAGGGACTTCAATAAGAACCCTGTGGCGGTGCTGGGCTGGGGCAAGTTCCGGGTACAGTTCCAAGACTTTAATGGCACCCTTGACCTGTTGGTGGTGGATAGGCCTCTCTCCAGCCTGCTGGGACTCTCTTGGTTTGAGGCCCTGGGACTCTCTCTGACCGGAATATAAGCCTGCGAGCCGGCCAAAGTCGTCTTGTTCCTGATCGAATAAAGTACGCTTTGCTGAAATCACTCTCCGTCTGTGTACTTTTCAGTATGTGAACATTTTTAGACTGATTTTGTCAGATTTGAAAGATATTAAAAGCCTTTTCACTACAGAGAATACTGAAAGCATTTTAGTACAGCATATGTGCCTACCTAAAGAGGACACAGTACTTTAACTAATTAATATTTTTATAGGCTTACATCATTCATGGTCTTTATAAGAAGGGAGCCAGTATATGTCATATGAACTTCTTAAATTAAGCAAATTGTGCCATATAACTATCCATCCCAATGTTAATGCCCTAGCACACTGAATTTGATAAAAAATACATGAACAAGTTAAGTATTCTGTTAAAAAAAACTCAGAGGAATCAGAGGATTTTACTTTTTATGGGACTGTTGGACTTTTGCCACACTGACAATGACATTGAAATTGCATTCCATGGCCTTGGTAGGGTTCCAACTGTCAGGCTCATGCCTGTGAATCTAGGGTGGCACCTGGGAGGGGGAAGTGGTGTGGACACTGTGATGTCACTCCCAGGTGATCACCCAGAAGTAGCATCACAGTCTCCCACCCTGGTGACACTCTAGGAATTTCTAGAGTGTTGTGTACACGTGTGTGTGTGGTGACATTCCCTCTCCATTTGTCTCCAGCAATCATGGGCAATTGAGGGCAGAGGCAGGAGTTTACCCATCACAGGTGGGTACCTAATAAGCCTAGGCCTTGGCCAACTATCTGCCCTTGTAGATTGATATGTGTAATTCCATCATATTGATCATGATGGACATGGTCAGACAGTACTTTCCTATTAGCCAATTTAAAAGTATAACCCAATCATGGGTGTGAGGAAGATTCCCAAGTGAAATTATTGTCTCTTCCTACCCAAAACACCCCTATTCTAGCCATTTACCATCTATCCAGGGTGCGACCCAGGGGCCGGATCAGACCCACGACAGGCTTCTATCAGACCCGCAGTGGAACTGGCTGTCTTCTGCTTCTTCTTCCAGTTCTGCTGCTGCTGCTATGTCATTGTAGGTTTGCAACGTACAGATACACACCCGAACAGCATACTCAAGATTGCAACAGTACAGGCTTCCAGTTTGGACTCTGTGAATGGCGGTCACATCTTCGGGGAGCTCCTGAAGTCGATTCACCCACGCGCGGCCAAGGGGGGGGATCCGCAAAAGCGGAGACCCTAAGGAACCTCAGGCAGAGGTTCCGATCCGGGGTGCACAGGGGATGTGCCTCTTTCCCAATCAGATGGTCGGAAATTGAGGCTCGCCCCATGCCCCAATGGCCCTAGCCATGCCCGCACGGGGACTAGCAGAGCCGCCGGTCGTCACCGGGTGATCAAGCGGACAAGCGTTTAAAAGGAAGAAAATCGGCTAAAACTGTGAGTTGCCAGTCGGAAACGGGGGAAAAGGAGCGAAGCGCACGCTCCCCCCAACAAAAAAGCGAAAGGGAGGAGGGGGGAATCCCCCCCAAATATAACAGAGACTGATTTAACAGGAGAAGAGGGGGGGAGCAAAATTTGAAAGAAGCAGTGCTACCTTTTGGTGAATTGTTTAAAGAGAGGCAGGAAGATATATTTGCTAGCTGCGTGGCATGAACTTTTAAAAAGTAAACAATAAAACAAAGATGTCGGGGCAGAAAAAGTTTCAGGAGAAGCCGGCAAAGAAGCTGGGAGGAACTTTCGGTGCTAGCTCCCGCCCTTTGGAGCCGGCTGTCACTCAACAGG
>NW_015163612.1:467272-469199 GCF_001447785.1 Gekko japonicus | reverse complement strand
GAAGTATCTTAGCGGAAGCCTTGGCAACACTCACCGGCTGGGAAGCGGATAAAATAAGCGAGGAAATGGATCTGGTTTACAGAGCCTATTCCAACTTTACAAAGATGAATAACCTGCCGGCAGAAGTGGTAATCAAGTTTACAAAGCAGAAAGTTCGGGATCAAATACTGAGAGGTTCATCTTCAATGCCCATCATGATTGGAGAGCCGACAGTCAGGATTTTCCATTTGAAATTCGAATGAAAAGGAAAGCATACAAAGGACTGACCTTATTCTTGCAAAATCATCAAATTAGCTATCGCTGGTTGATTCCAGAAGGACTTATTTTCAAGTTCAAGGATAAAAGGGAGAAGATTGACTCCATTTTCAAAGCTCAAGACTTTTTGAAGAGACATGCCAGTTCAGAGGAGGCAGCACTCGCCAAATGGGAAGAGTTGGACAGTGACAGAGACAGCGGCTCGGAGGGAGAAGTTAAGACTCTGGAAGATGTTGGAGCGGGAAAAGGCTCATCATACAATCTGAGAGATGTGAAAGGGAGGCAGCCCAAACAATGAAGAATGGTTCGGAATGCGCAAGAAAAGACTTTACTAACAATAAGCCAAAAGGACACTACTAATACATGAACAGTATTGTTTTTACAGGTTAAGATGAAAGACGATTGACAACTCACAGAAGAAGCCAAAAGAAGATCTGTTTAATACTAACAAAAGAGTAACATACTAATGAAAGCATCACCCAATCTTTTCTTAATCCCACTATATACCCTCCTCCTTTCTGATATTAAAAGCATAAATTCTCTCCTTTTTAGGAGCATCAATAAAAAAAAAGATTGCAACAGTACAGACGTTTTGATGCAATAATTCAGAGCAAGAGGTGTCAGTTATCAGACACTGTTAAATAAACAAAACATTGCATAAGTGCTAATGTTTTAAGCATGATTTTATTTTAAGTTAAAAAAACCTTTATGTTTGTGTCCTTTATAAAGTTTATATCTCCGCTACCTGGCATTACATTTTATGACACACATGGCCTCGCCCAACAAGGTCTAATTTATGTCAGATCCAGCCCTCATAACAAATGAGTTCGACACCCCTGATCTATACCGTTTACTACAAGAACGTCTAGTAAACTGACCAACACGCAAACAATATTTGATCAATTTATCATCAACCAAGCCGAATGCCATCATTTCTGAATATGCTGGCCTATCTGTTTTTACTGCTTGCCTGGCACACCAAACCTAAGTCAAATCAATTTCCTTGTGTCCAGTTTAATTTATGAGGTCAGTGTTAGTAGCACAAAGTATATGGAACTTTTACTATATCCAGTACAATTCCACTATTAGTGAACAGTGATGATTCTCAGATTTACTGAACTTCATGTACACAAGGCATATTAGCATGCTGCTACTGGCATTATCAGTACAAATACGAAAGCCCTGATTGAGTAGGTGATTCTGGTATAAAGCAGGTGACTTACTTAAATTGTTCCAGACATTGCCTTTCTTCCACTATATTCCTATTAAGCTTGAAATAATGCTTTTGTGTTATACTATATGCATTTTGACCACATATCTCTCCCTTATATATAAAGCCGTAGTGGGGCCCAACGTTCCAATTCACACCAACAGTGTTTGGAGGCTTGAACTGTCAGTCAGAAGACGCTGGCTGGGTTGCCTGGCTGCTTTGTGTAGTCCCGCCCACGTCAGCCCTGGCCAGAGTGTTCAGGTCAGTCTGCTCAGGGCCTCTGACAGGAGAGGACCATCTGCAGACTGAGTGCAGGGACGGGGCTTCTATGGCTGGGCCGCTTCAGCCCACTCTTCTCTGATTGGGCCAGCGTTTCAAGGTCATTTGCATATGGAAGCTGATTGGACTTCATTCCATTCCACACAAACTCCCTCCCCCCCTCCGCAAGACAGTTGGCATTGT
>NW_015163612.1:397535-466740 GCF_001447785.1 Gekko japonicus | reverse complement strand
CCCTATGGAAGCTGCCTGGGTGATTTCGGACCAGCCACAGACTTTCTGCCTAACCTACCTTACAGCCTTGCTGTACAGATCGCAAAGCCGAAGAGAATGAAGTCAGCTGCTTTGCTCCCCGCTAATGAGAAAGACAGAATTTTGCCAAGAAAGAGGCTGCTGAGAGGGGAGGAGATAAAGTTGCCAGCTTTAGGTATGGAAATTCCTGGAGATTTGAGGGGTGGAGCCTGGAGAGGGTGGGGTTTGCGGAGGGGTGGGACCTCAGAAAGGTAGAATGCCATAGACTCCACCCTCCAAACCAGCCATTTTGTCCTGGGTAACAATTGTTGCCAATCTCCAGGTGAGGGCTAGAGATCATTCAAAATTACAACTGCTCTACAGGTAGCAGAGATCAGTTCCTCTGGAGAAAACAGTGGACTCTGTCATTATACCCTGCTGAGGTCGCCACAGCAAATTGACACTGTTTGCCCAAAGCCAGAGCACTCTCCCAGAGCCTCTTTCTAGATCTCGTTGTATTTATTTCTACAACGGGCCTTATTCCTAGTCTTGTATAAATAAGGTAACTGGGAGACTTCCCTCTCCCAGCCTCTGGGCTCCTGCTGCTGCCCAGTAGCAGAGGGAGCAAAAGGGGGGGGGGGAGTGCCTTTGTGCCAGTGCTGTGATGTGCATACAGTGGACTACATTGTTGTATATATTATCCTACTATGTAATTTCTGCATTGTTCAAAATGTCATATTAATACTTATGCTTTGTTTCAACCTTGTCTCAGATTTCTGAAATCCTAATCCTAGTGCACTGCTTATTGGAATGGCCCATCCTGTTGATTGTATTGATTGACACCATATAATCGAGTCTCAGTGATAAATACAGACTATAAATATCATAAATAAATGTCTGGTTGTATAAACGGAAGTGATACCATGCATTGCCACAACACTCTTGCAATCCCCCAAATTTTTATGGTTAAAAACATTGGGAGATTGCTAGAGTGTCAAGGCAAAACTGTGAGGTTACTCAACTGGAAGTGTTGTCGTGGCATTGGGGATGCCTAGCCCCACCCTCTCAAAGCTCCCACAGGTTGCCAGCCAAGAGCAAGGCAACCCTATGGATAAGATATGTAATACAGATGGAAAGCAGGATAAAATTATTTTATTAAATGTGTGGACAATTAAGCTCAAGGCCATAGTCCAGAAGGTATGCCTGACAGTGCCCCAAAAGAAATCTACTTTTTTCCCTTTGGAACAGCTACCCTTTCCATGAATGGACCTCATCTGGTTTAAAAAACGGTGGCCATACTAAGCATCAGCATGGTGTATGTGTGGTGTGCATCATCAAGTACAACATGAGAAACTGTACACTGTAGATAAGGGTGAACCTATGGCATGGGTGCCAGAGGTGGCACTCAGAGCCCTCTCTGTGGGCACGCGTGCCATGGCCCCAGCCAGGCCCAGACCATCATTAAAGTGTCGAATTCTCTGCCAAATAATTTTAAGTAAATGAAAGCATTTGGGATTGCTTTCCTTACTTTGTTTGGATCATCTTAAGTTAATGTATGAGTTGTTTTTTCTAAAGTAAAACCTCAGTATTCAGGTTAAATTGCTGTGTTGGCACTTTGCGATAAATAAGTGGGTTTTGGGTCGCAGTTTGGGCACTCGGTCTCTAAAAGGTTTGCTATCACTGGCTTAGAGCCTATGGTGCCATTCCATCAGCACAGCAGCAGCTCCACCTGCAGAGCATCTTTCCTGTCTGTGGAAGAAGGGAGGGCGATTTTCTCCAATTCCCTCCTCCAGCTGCGGACTCCCAATTTGCCCCCCTCCCCCACTGTTCCTTTGGCTTCACCAAACCACAGGGACATGATTTCATGGGACAGAGAAGGCTACAGTGGGGGGGGGGAGGTAGGTTTCCCTCTAATGTATCTCTGATCATGCTACTTAGGATCCAAGCCACACAAGGCTATCCAAAGCAGTGTTACACCCTCCTAAGCAATGCTCCCTTTAAGTTGTGGAGTCTTGTGAGCAAAAATTCTACTTTGTGAGCTGCTGGCATTAAAGTTGTGAGCAAGCGATTTGGCTACTGCATACATTAGTTTGCTCTGGAGCCATCCTTTCTGAGCTAAGACAAAAACCTGTGAGCTGGAGGCTAAGAAACTGTAAGCTAGCTCATGCTAACTCAGCTTAGAGGGAACACTGCTCCTAAGTCAATTGCACTCAGTGGCACTGACAATCACTCCGTTAGAAACCAAGACTGATGTTAAATATTATTACTAAACTCCTTTTCCACAAAATGCTACCAGAAACAGAAGCCCTCATCTAAGTTTCTATGAAAAGAGTCTTTCACTAGCTTTAGACTCTCATACAGTGATTATGTCCAGTTGTAAATACTATTTAGCAACATTTCTGCCTTTTGACCAATACACCAGAGAGATGTAAACTAAAATGTACATCTTGTAGATATCAAACGTAAGTCTATCAGTAATGATGCCCCCCCAATGGAAACCTCATTTTATGAGTGATAGCTGGTTATATCAGGTAATAGAAAATCAGAAGAGTGGAATATAGTATTTCAAAATAGTTATTCTTGGTTAACTTGGAGATAGCAATAGTTTTGAGTGGTTCACAAGATAAGCTCCCCAACAGTGTCTACCAAAGGGGTAGGCAACCCCTGGCATAGGTGTCAAACAGAGGCATGCCAGACCTTTTGCTCAGCACACTAGGCCAGATCTCTGCCCAAGCAACCAAGGCAAGGCCCAGAGTAACTCACAGCACCACTGGCGTCAACAACATGGGAAAAGGCACAGATTATACTTTTCATTAGCTACCCACATTTTGTTTGCTGACACACTACCATCATCATCATCACAACTAGAAGGTGGTGTTTGTTTTGATTTTTGACACTCAGGCTAAATGGGCTCTCTTCCCATGTTATACCTTTCATGTTTTAGATCATATTTGAGTCTTACCTGCCAGTGTTTTGTAATCCACCAAATCAAACATGACAATAGCCACAGCTGACCAGGTAACAATCAGTGCAACAACAAGTAGCCATGCCGCTGGTGAGCTGAATGTTGTCACAAAGTCTTCTGAAACTTTCTTGGACATTTTCACATGTGGCATGGGGACAGTTCCATTCTTGCTGTCTATCACTGTAGTGGTGGATACAGGTCCTAATAAATAAGAGAGACGCAGTAAATGCTTTTGGCATTGTACTTCACAGCATTCAAGTAATACTCTTCTGAAAGCTATAGCATTTGTGAAAACTTATGGCACAATACAGAAAGTAATGTTTTACCTGCAGAATCCTTTACACGCTTATTCTCTCCAAAAGGGGCTCAGCGCAGCTTACAACAAATTTAATTTTTAAATTTGATTTATACCCCGCCCTCCCCACCAAAGTAGACTCAGTTTAAAAACAACAATTATAAAAATACACTAACAAAAACTGGTGAGCCTTCTGTCAAGAGCTGGTGAGCTGATTGGCTTGTACTTTCAGCCTCATACTTTCCTGTTCCCAGTTTTAACCCCATAATTGCCCCCCCAGATCCCTTGCATATTACAAGACTAGCCTGATAGCCGTGCTTCGCTACGGTATTTAACTTCCATAAATCTAGTTATAATACTGATGATGTCAAGTTTGAAATGTAACATTTGTTGTAGGAATTCTAATGGAGAAGATTGTAGTGTAAAAAATGAAGTGAAATATACATACTTTCGTTTTCTTTACTGAAGGATCTCTCTGTAGACTGGTGGGGTGGGCTCCCTTGTGGCTTTAAGCACCCTGCAACCGCTGCTGCACCTGACAGACAACCGCCTGTTAGGTGTAGGAGGTGGGGGAGTGTGTTGGAAGCCATCAGAGAGGCTGGGCCAGCAGCATCGCTAAGGTGATCCTACTGGGGCGACGTCCCTGATGGATTAAAGTACTCTGGTCCTGCTCCTACACCTGACAGACACCCGTGTGTGTGGTGTTGGGGGGATTATAGGAGTATTAGAAGCCACTGTGGAGGCGGGGCTGGCAGGATCACTAAGGCGTTACTGCTGGGGCAGGCTCCCTCATGGCTTTAAGCACCCTGCAACTGCTGCTGCACCTGACAGACAACTGCCTGTCAGGTGTAGGAGGGCGGAGCATGTTTGAAGCCATAGGGAGGCTGGGCAAACAGCTTTGCTTCACCTCACAGGCGGTTGGCCACTCCTGATTTCCTCAACTGTCATTAGCTCTCTGTAGTCCCCTGTAACTGGTGTTTTTTTAACCTCAGAACACTGAGCTCTGCAGCTGACCAATCAGAGAGTGGGAGGTGCAGGGAGGCAGCAGCCTAGCAGTCTCATGGGAATCAATGGGGGAACACATTTACCCCTTTTGACCCCCTTAGGGGTCGAATTTCTAAAACTCCCTTCTTAGTGAGCATCTACGCCATGGTAGGAGCGCTCCCCCCAAATTTGGTGTTTCTAGGTCTAGCAGTTTGGCCTGGGCGTTGATTTTACAGTCAGGGGACTTTCTTTTATATATATAAGAACATAAGAGATGCCAATGTTGAATTAGGCCAAGGCCCATCCAGTCCAACACTCTGTATCACACAGTGGCCAGAAATAGAAGTAGTGAAATAGTTCATACATTCCCCAGGATTAGAGCCATCCAGAAGTGCCCTTACAATCATCAGTAATAATAACAAGGTATCTGACAAATAGAGCTTTGACTCTTGAAAGCTCATGCCCTGGAAGTTCTGTTGGTTTCCAAGAAGCTACTGACTTCAAATGAAAGCTCTTCTACTGCAGACCAACACAGCTACTGTCTGTAGCAATCTCCTGATCCCTATCACTCTGTCAGGCCATGTTTGTGTTGTTGGCTCCTGGCTGAGCAGTCAATGGGGTCCTGCCAGCGCCAGAACACTGCTACCTAGCAGGCAACTAACTGCCCCCTAGTGGCTCAGGTTCGGCCCTAGTGGGAATTGGGGGTGTCCCTTACCCCTTGACAAGAAAAATATAGCAAGATGAGCCACTATGGCAGTTTCAAGCAAGTCATTGCCACCTGTCTACTGGCTAAATGAGAGGTACATTTTTAAACCTCAAACTATTTAGTATAATTTCTTTTTTAGCACTTATGAACATCATATATTGCACACAGCTCAAGTGAGTAGTAGCAGGCTCCAGTTTCACTATCTAATATTTCATGTTACTAAAATTAAAATCCCACAAAGTAAGGGTAAGCTAAAATAGGGGTGGGCATTTTCTCCTATGCAAAGAGCTTTTTCTCAACTGTGAAGCACAATAGATACCCCCTGCACACATTTTGGCAATACCCCCCCCAATTTCTGACATTAGCCAGTAGTAGCAGTGCTCCATTGCAAGCCTCTCCACAGTTCCAATTAGCTTTTTTGAGCGTGATTCCCCCCCCCTTACAAATTGGCCTTAGTCTGTCATCAACAGTGATGTCATGTAATCAGTAGAGATAGGTATCTGGATAATAACAAATCAAGATCTGAACTGAATCATACCTATTCTTTAATATAGTTAATAGAATCAAATCAGCTGTTACAATTTCCAGATTCAATAGCAATCATAAATATTCTGATCTGACTGTTATTCTGGTGCCTTGCTGTTTGCTTTGAGTTTTCTAGGCTGACGAAGAAGAGTTGGTTTTATACCCTGCCCTTCACTACCTGAAGGAGTCTTGAAGTGGCTTACAATCACCTTCCCTTCCTCTCCCCACAACATACACCCTGTGAGGTAGGTGGGGCTGAGAGAGCTCTGAGAGAGCTGTGACTAACCCAAGGTCACCCAGCTGGTTTCATGTGGAGGAGTGGGGAATCAAACCCGATTCTCCAGATTAGAGTCCTGCTACTCTTAACCACTACACCAAACCAGCTCTCAGGGCAGCAATAGCATGGAAAGAACACAACTCAGAAGGGGCAGAGAGACAAGATGCAGCAATAGCATGGAGAGTGCACAACTCAGCAGATATGTACTCGACAGGGGTATCTCTAACAGGACAGTTTGTGATATTCCTGCTGAACAACATCATCATGATAAACAGAGTTTCTGTTTTCAGACAATGGCCTATTATGAACGGATATTTTCCCTCACTTTCACCGTGCATGTCTGTCAGGTTTGCTTTTTCATTCTGCACTGATTTTCCTCCCTTCAGCTCTCAGTTCACTTTCTGGTTGCTGTTTCCCAGGGTTTTCTGAGAGTGCTTTTGTGTTGATTTTTCCCTTGTTTTGCTTCCAAGCCAAAGTTAATTGAAAAGCATACAGATTTCCTTGGATTCCCCCCACGCCCTTTTCCTGCCCCTCAAAGGTCACACCCCACCCACATCAAGGTTGTTCTGCCCACTCTGCACCTTCTGCCATCCTTTCCTGTTCATCAGTGTACAAGCTCCATTTTCCCCTCATTTTTTAATTTTTAATTTTTTTGCAAGTAGCATGAGTCTTGGATCACTGAATAAAAAAATTTAAACCACGGGGGGAGTTTAAAAGGAGCTACACAAGATTTAGTTCCTGCTGGTATTGATTTGAAAGGGGGATCAGAGAGGAGGCAAAGGCCGGCATGTCCAGTGCAAAAAAATTAATCAACAGGATTTCAGTGCAGCATACAAACAAAATAAAGGGGGGGATCATCAGAACGGAATGAAATTTCTGAATGAATGTTCTGAAAACATTTTCACTTTAATGCTTCAGTTAACAAAGTGGGTTTTTTTTTGGGGGGGGACGGAACTATTATGGCAGTTTCCGAAAGCCTGACATTAAAATGGCAGCTGAGCCACATGGACCTTCTGCAAACCACCAAACTTAAGAATCACTTGAGATTGATCCATTTGGAGGAAGAGTGCAAACCACACAGGACAGCCTCGAAAGAACTGCCAAGATCACGACCAGTGTGCAGGATCAAATTAGGGAATCATAAAGAGAAAACCACTCAAATCTGCAAGGAAGGGCAGGAAATAAACATTACGATGCAGCTGCTATAGGGCATAGGCAAAAATACTCCCCAATCTTTTTTCAATTTAGTGACACAAGACTAAAAAAGCTCTCCAGAGCATCTCCCAGAAGACTCCTCCCCCATACAATGGGCGACTTTGGACTTACGAGACTGACAAACTCACAGGAGCTGAAACACATCATCCTCTGCACCCTCGCTCTAGGCCCGCTCCATGGTTTACCCAGGAGCTGCTGCTGATGAAGCAAGGGCTAAGACAGCTAGAGAGACGGTGGTGGCATGCCTGCGACAAAGCTACAAGAACATCTTATAAGAAGTTTATGAGATCCTATGAGGTGACAGTCAAGGCCGCTAAGAGACAGTATTATTTGGTTGCGATTGCGTCTGCAAGCTCATGCCCAGTCCAACTGTTTAGAACAATTCGGTCCATTACTGCCCTGCTGCAAGGCAGACCAAACGCTAGGAAATTGGCTTTTGTGAGCTATTTTGCAAATAAAGTCTTGTAACTCCACCGTGACCTCCCCACCACAGTTGAGAAAGTAAGCGAACTTGAGGCCCCATGCATGTCTTCTAGTCTCCCCCATACAATGGGCGACTTTGGACTTACGAGACTGACAAACTCACAGGAGCTGAAACACATCATCCTCTGCACCCTCGCTCTAGGCCCGCTCCATGGTTTACCCAGGAGCTGCTGCTGATGAAGCAAGGGCTAAGACAGCTAGAGAGACGGTGGTGGCATGCCTGCGACAAAGCTACAAGAACATCTTATAAGAAGTTTATGAGATCCTATGAGGTGACAGTCAAGGCCGCTAAGAGACAGTATTATTTGGTTGCGATTGCGTCTGCAAGCTCATGCCCAGTCCAACTGTTTAGAACAATTCGGTCCATTACTGCCCTGCTGCAAGGCAGACCAAACGCTAGGAAATTGGCTTTTGTGAGCTATTTTGCAAATAAAGTCTTGTAACTCCACCGTGACCTCCCCACCACAGTTGAGAAAGTAAGCGAACTTGAGGCCCCATGCATGTCTTCTAGTCAGGTTATGGATCACATCAGTCCACTCAGCCTAGAGGAAGTTGACAAATTGCTCCTAACTGTAGACCCCACCACATGCTCCCTTAATCTGTGCCCTTTGTGGCTAATTAACGCTGGCCACAAGGGGTTTTGAGGTGCCCTAAGGGAGATTATCAACAAGTAGCTCTTGGAGGGACTGTTCCCTGGGGCACTTAAGGCAGCGGTGGTTCATCCTCTCTTGAAAAAGCCATCCTTGGATCCAACCAAATTGGCAAACTATCAGTCAGTTTCCAACCCTATTTGGGCAAGATAATAGAGAGGGCAGTGGCAACTTAGTTACAGACCTTTCTGAATGACGCTTCCATTTAGATCCTGTATAGAAAAATTGCTTTCTGCTTTCTATATCCACATGCCTTCTCCAGTGATGTCTTTGGATAACATGCTGTGTCTCTGTTTCCTGTTGCAGGCCAAATGGTCCAGGGCAGACCAAATGGCCTGAACTATCTAAATAGCCATGCCATATAACCACACATTCTTTAACACCTCTAAGTGGAAGAGCCGGACCTGATGGCTCCTGGCTCTGGTGCTCATGAAGCATGTCACGTACACCATGGAGAAGCTGGAAGCTGGGACACTTGACTGCAGGCAGGAGCTCCAAACTTCTAGCCATTCCTGTGTTGCAGCTATGGCAACCAATAATTGGGCACACCCATGCCCACTCGCAGTTGGCTGATGACCACATCTAATTTGTGACTGGAATTGGAGTATAATTGTTCTGATCCCTATGGGAGTGAGTTGCTTAGCTCTTCTCTTCGTGCTTAGCTCTCCCTTCCTCCTTCTGTCCTTGTCTGTTTTATGGCACCTGAAATGCTGCCTCTGGAGAGACAAAGAGTTGTTTTGTGACTTGGAGCACATGGCTGTGCAAAGATGGGATTTCTCCTCAAAATCCCCTGGTACTTGGACTGTCTTGGACTGAGGAATCCTCCTGACGTGGTAACTATGAATCATTAATGTTTAGTTAAGGCAAACAGCCCTAGCCTTTGTTATTTTTGTAATCTCTGGTAGTCTGTTGCTGTGCTCTGTACTGAATAAAGATTCTTTTGTTGCTAAATTGTTTTTGATGTTGTAACTGAATTCCAAGGCTAAATCCTGTGGCCTAAACGCTCCCCATATACGCTACCATTGGAGAGTAAAAGTGTGCATCTCTAGATTGAGTTGCTAAGGTGTTCTGTCCCAGATGCCAACTAAGGGTTTGGAATCTCTCCCTTAGGAAAGGCAGGGACTAGTGAAAAGAGGTTCTGGTGGCATATTGTTCTGAAAACCTGTCCGGCTTTTGCCTGGGCCACGGGATGGAGACAGCACTGGTTGCCCTCACGGATAACCTCCAGAGGAATCTGGATTGGGGCAGATCAGCAGTGCTGTTGCTGTTGGACCTCTTGGCAGCGTTCAACACGGTCAACCATCAGCTACTGGTCCACCACCTCACCATGGGAGTTCAGGGGCTTGCCTTGCAATGGCTCATCTCTTTCCTCCAAGGTCGGGGACAAAGGGTGGCACCTGGGAAACAGCTATTCTGAAGTCACTCACTGGATTGCGGAGTGCTCCAAGGGGCGATGCTGTCCCCAATGCTTTCTAATATCTATATGCACCCACTTGCCCATATTGCCTGGAGGCATGGGCTGGGATGTCACCAGTACGCAGATGACGCCCACTCTGTCTGTTGTTGGGTGGCCAGTCTGACTCCAAACCAGAATATCTGGACCGGGCGCTACAAGCCGGGGCTGGTTGGTTTAGAGAGCCAGTTTGGTGTAGCTGTTAAGTACGCAGACTCTAATCTGGGAGAACCGGGTTTGATTCCCTACTCCTCCACTTGCACCTGCTGGATGATCTTGGGCAAGCCATTGTTCTGTTAGAGTGTCTGTTGTGAGGAGGGGAAGGGAAAGCAGTTTGTAAACCACTCTAAGACTCCTTTGGGTAGTGAAAGGCGGGGTATAAATTCAATCTCTTCTTCTCTCCTCTTCTTCTTCTAGACTGAGTCAACTGAAATTGAATCCAATGAAGACGGAGGTCCTGTGTCTGAGTCGGGGTGGCCCGAGGGTAGGGATCCCACTTCCGACCTTTGATGGGGCACCATTGGTGCCAGCACCAGAGGTTAGGGCTCTGGGGGTGCTGCTGGATACCTCCTTAACAATGGAGGCCCAGGTAGCAGCCATTGCCAAATCAGCTTTTTACCATCGCCTGATCAGGCAGCTGGTTCCCTTCCACAAATGCAATGACTTGGCAACAGTGATCCATGTGATGGTCACCTTGATATTGGACTACTGTAATGCTCTCTACAAGGGGCTGCCCCTGTCTCAAATCCAGAAGTTGCAGCTAGTGCAAAATGCTGTAGCCAGGCTTTTGATGGGTCTCCCTGTGTGGTAGCACATCCAGCCTGTGCTAAAAGCATTGCACTGGCTGCCGATAGCATACCAGATTTGTTTCAAGGTGCCGGTACTTACCTTTAAAGCCCTTTATGGTCAGGGGCCTACATATCTGTGGGACCGCCTTTCCCCACATGTTCCCCAGAGAGCACTGCGATCAGGATCCCAGAACTGACTGGCCCTTCAGGGTCTCAAGAAAGCCAGGCTGACCACAACCAGAGCCAGGGATTTCTTGGTGGTGGCTCCATTCTGGTGGAATGAGCTTCCAGAAGAGATCAGGGCCCTATGGGACCTCATACAGTTCCACAGGGGCTGTAAAACAGAGCTCTTCCACCGGGCCTTCAAACAAGGAGCTGCCTCTAACAGCTGAAGGATAGAGAGTCCTGCCCTGGAGTCACCAACAAAAGCAGCCTGTGCCAGCTGCCTAAAGGAAAGATCTATGAGCCCACTGTGAGAATAACATAAGGATTATTAGGTAAAGGTAAAGGTTCCCTTGCTCGAAAGCCAGTCGAATCCGACTCTAGGGTTGCACTCATCTCCGTTTCCAAGCCGAAGAGCCAGCGCTGTCCGAATACGTTTCTGTGGTCATGTGGCCGGCATGACTAAACACCAAGGTGCATGGAACGCTGTTACCTTCCCACCAAAGTGGTACCTATTTAGCTACTTGCAATTTCTTGCTTTCGAACTGCTAGGTTGGCAGTAATGATTATTAGCACTTTATTATATCAGATCGTTTTAGTTGGTTTTAAAACTGTTTTAACCATAATTTATACGTCTTATTTTGTGTAAGATGCCCTGAGCCAGCCTCAGCTGGGATGGCAGGGTATAAATTTGATAGATAAATGAATAAATAAATTGCAGCTCTGTGGAAAGTGTGGTGGAGTTGCAATCCACTTGCACAAGCACACGCATGCACACACACACACGTTGCAAATGATCACAGCTTGTAATTCAAGTCTCAGTGGGTTCTACCATGCATTCTGTAAACTCAGCATAGTGCCCTATATTATGAGATCATGCACCTCTTTCCCATTTTTTATAGTGGCTGATAACACAAGAGAGAATCCCCTAGTGCTCCGCAATATGGAAAACAGAATAAATACACTGGAGGAAAAACAATGGTGCGTAAGGCAGGAATAGAATCCAAAGTCAAGATTAAAGGCTCACTGCTCTGAAAATCTGCAATTAAATGTGTGTGCGTAATGGGCCAATCATTGCATCATTAAGGCACCTCATAAACATACTTGTATTCTGTGGACAGCATGGTTTATTAGTATACGTTTATTGTCTTAGCCATAATACATCCGGTCATGCATGGTTTATTAATTTAAGGTGACTGCAGTATTGAAATAAGAGTACAGTAATGTTTAACTGCAGTGTGACTTGATGTGCTCCTAGCTATGTACTGTCATTCACAATAAGGAGTTGTACATCACAGTGGAACAGGCAGGTATTTCCTTGGATACAATTCGTCCCAAGGACAGCACAACCTATAGTGGTCATATGCTAGACCCAGTCATCAATATGGACTGTCAGGAGTCCAAAAGAGACAAAACGCCTTACATGTTCATAGTGCAAGAAGTACTGAAACAGCTCATTCATTCCCCAGAATTAGAGCTGTCCAGATGTGCCCTTACAATTGTCTGTGATAATAACAAGGTCTCTCGGTACTGCCACTAAAAAGTCTAATGGTTTTCAGAGCTGACGACTGCCACTCTAATTGGCCTTCTTGACAGCTCTTCCCATTTTGAATTTATACACAATTTCCCTTGTTCTTTGTCCTCTTTCCATCATGCATATTTTTCAAACATCTTTAGGCTGATCAAGGGGTCTGTTTTACATTTAGTATTTCTAATGTTGTATAAACTGAACAAGACTGGTGTGCTGTACAGCCATACATGAAACAGAGATGGAAATAAGAGTTAGTGTGGCTTAATCATTAGAGTAGGATCGTGGAAACCCGTGTTCAAATCCCCACTCTGCCATGAAAGCTTGCTGAGTGACCTTGGCCCAGCCCAACCTTGTCAGTCTAACCTGTCTGTCAAGTTTGTTGTGGGGATAAAATGGATGAGAGAAAAATGTTGTTGTAAGACACTTCAAGTCCCTAATGGGGAGAAAGGTGGGCTATGAATGAAGTAAATAAATATGTATACTTAAATAATTCTGATTTATGAATGCTGTACTTAGTTCATAAATATCATCTCAGTCCTAAGCAGGTATACTCAGAATCCTACTAAAGACTAGTCAGTGGGGCCTACTCCCATGGAAGTGCCCTTAGGATTGCCATGCCAGATGTAATCCATATGCCTTTCCCATTTTAAAATTTTCAGCTGTCCTATTTTCCTGAGCTGCATTAAGTTTAGTCTATTCACTGCAGGAGGGAACATCACTAAGTGTAATCCTAAGAAGAATTACATCCTTCAATGGACTTTGGAACTTTGTTTAAGACTACAGTGCAAATCACAAACAGGTATGAAGATTTACTTTAAAATGTCAAATTCCAAATCAGTAGCATTTAAAATGTTGAATGTCTGTGATTGTAAGAGGTGACGTAGAACATTCTCCTTTTCTAAACACTTCTGATGCTAATGCTTTTTTTCCACTACTACTATATGTTCCCCAGAGAGCACTATGGTTGGGGTCCTAAAGATGCCAGGCTAGCAGCAACCAGGGCCAGGGCCTTTTCAGTGGTGGCTCCGCGCTGGTGGAACAAGCTCCCGGAAGATACTGGGGCCCTGTGGAACCTTTTAAAGTTCTGCAGGGCCTGTAAAATGGAGCTCTTCCACTAGGCCTTTAGTTAAGGAGCCGCATCCAACAACTAGGACCCTGTGCCCAATGCCACCATTAATAGCCTGCACTTTGCCAAACTGTAATAACAACCACTGTCTGTATTTTTAGTATGTCTGCTGCTATTACTACCTCACCATCACCGTATAAACTGATACTAGCACTTTAAGTCTTGTTTTTAGAGCTATATTTATAATTGTTGTTTTACTTGTCAAATGTTATGTAAGCTGCCCTGAGCCTGCCTTGGCAGGGAGGACAGGATAGAAATTAAATAAATAAATAATATATTAATTCAATGCTACTCATGTGGTGGAAACTCTATAGAATACAGATATTTAAGGAACTCCCTACCCAGTTAGAATCATAGAGTTGGAAGGTACCCCCAGGGTCATCTAGTCCAACCCCCTGCACAATGCAGGAAATTCACAAACACCTCCCCCTCCACACCCCCAGTGACTACTGTTCCATTCCCAGAAGATGACAAAAAAAACCTCCAGGATCTCCAGCCAAACTGGCCAGGAGAAAATTGCTTCCTGACCCCAATGTGGCAATCAGCATTTCCCTGGGCATGTAAGAAAGAGCCACAAGAACTAAGCACTGATGCAACCCTTCCTGCCCTCCCTCTCACGATCTGCCTGTCAAAGAATCAGCATTGCTGTCAGATGGCCATCTAGCCTCTGAAAATCTCCAAAGAAGGAGAGCCCACCACCTCCCAAGGAAGCCTGTTCCACTGGGGAACCTCTCTAACTGTCAGGAAGTTCTTCTTAATGTTTAGCTGAAAACTCTTCTGATTTAATTTCAACCTGCTGGTTCTGGTCCGACCTTCTGGGGCAACAGAAAACAACTCTGCACCATCCTCTATAAGACAGCCCTTTGAGTACTTGAAGATGGTTATCATATCACCTCTCAGTCGTCTCCTTGGCAGGCTAAACAGACACAGCTCCTTCAACCTTTCCTTATAGGACCTGGTCTCCAGACCCTTCACCATCTTCATTGCTCTCCTCTGGATATTTCAGCTTGTCTATATCCTTCTTAAATTGTGGTGCCCAAAACTGAACACAATACTCTAGCTGAGTTCTAACCAAAGCAAAGCGACACCATCACTTCGCGTGATCTGGACACTATACTTCTGTTGATACAGCCCAAAATCATATTTAGCTACTGCATCACACTGCTGACTCATGTTCAGTGTATTGTCTACTAAGACCCCTAGATCCTTTTCACACATACTACTGCCAAGACAAGTCTCCCCCATCCTATAATTATGCATTTGATTTTTCCTACCTAAATGCAGAACTTTACATTTATCCCCATTGTTTTAGCCCAGTTTTCCACCTGTCAAGATCATCCTGTATCCTGACCCTGTCTTCTACCGTATTTGCTACCACAACCAATTTAGTATCATCTGCAAATTTAATAGGCATTCCCTCTATTCCTTCATCCAAATCATTGATAAAGATGTTGAACAAAACAGGTCCCAGGACAGATCCTTGAGGCACTTCACTTGTCACTCCTCTCCAAGAGAATGAAGAACCATTCACAATCAGTCTTTGGGTGTGATCTGTCAACCAGTTACAGAGCCACCTAACAGTCATAGGATCCAAACCACATTTTACCAATTTGACAACAAGAATTTTATGTGGAACCTTATCAAAAGCCTTACTGAAATCAAGATAAACTATGTCTACAGCATTCCCCTGATCCAGCAAGGTAGTAACTTTCTTAAAAAAAAAAAAACTGAGATAAGGTTAGTCTGACATGACCTGTTCTTGAGAAACCTCTGCTGGCTCTTACTAATCACAGCTGTCCTTTGTAAATGCTCAAGGACTGTCTGTTCGATGTTTGTTCTAAAACTTTCCCAGGTATAGATGTCAAGCTGACAGGTTGGTAGTTACCCGGCTCCTCCTTTTTCCTCTTCTTGAAGATGGGGACAACATTTGCCCTCCTCCAATCTTTTGGCACCTCACCAGTTCTCCAAGAATTCTCAAATGGTTGCAGTCTACATGAGCTGCATCTAATGTTAAATTTAGGACAACCAATTTTGTTTGTTTGTTTATTTACCTCATTTATACCCCGCCTTTCTCCCCAGTGGAAATCCAAAGTGGCTCACATAATTTCCTTTCATACATTTTATCCTCAAAACAACTCTGTGAGGTAGGTTAGGCTGAGAGTTTGTGACTGGCCCAAGGTCACCCAGCAAGCCTCCATGGCAGAGCGGATATTTGAGCCTGGATCTTCCAGATCTGTACAAGGTGTGTACGTATAAGCACATCTCAGGACACTGCCAGTACAAGGAACCAGCTTGCCCCCCGATCCCCAGTTGTGGAGAGCCACAACTGGCCTTCTTTCCTAGCCCCAGTGGAGAGGGGCCTGACTTGCCTTTCTAAGCCAGTGGAGGGGAACCCCAACCAACCTGCTTTCCTAAACCCATAAGGGAGGGGCCACTAAACTGGCTTGTCCTGCTCTCTCCATGGAGGAGAACTACCACCACTGGTTCACCTCAGTACACCCAGAGGGGATGAGACAAAGACTTTGGAGATTTGTCAGGAAGAGCCAGCTGTGCCACAGGTTTCTTGAGCTCAACCAGCAAAGAGCTGGAGGGCCATCTTGCTAGGCAGAGAAGTAAACTGGATGGAAGAAGGAAAAGCAACTGCAAGATTAATAGGGGATATTACATGGCCAATATGGTAGGTGGTTTATAGCAGACAGGAAAATATCCAGAAGGGAGAAAAGTTTGTAAAACTTCTTGACAACAGATAATGGAGATTATTTGGTCACCAGGGAGAACCCTGAAGCATCGTGGGCTGAAGCTGTCTCTCTTTCTCCCTTTATCTGAGTTTTCCTTCAAGGAAACCTATGGACAGCCTTCAAATTTTATTTCCCTACTCTGTTTAAAAATGTATGTAAGGAATTGTCCAGAAATACTCAAAAATGTGTTGGTGTAATGTTGGAAGAGACAGATTAAGTGTGTGAAATTAGTGTGTCCTGCAAAGCAGGGAGGATCTTTTTCTATATTTCACACATTTTGTGTTTGTTCCTCTTCACCTTTCCAAAGCAAAGAAGCCAAAGAACCCCACCAGGCAGTGGGGGGAGTACCAGTTTCTGCTGGCTGCAGTGCAGGGGAAAAGAGTGGAGGCTGAGTAAAGACTTTGCCAGCTGAAGCCAAACTACCAGCAGAGGCAATAAAGCATGTAGGAAAATCTATAGACGCAGTGGAGTTGAGACATGGAAACTTGGGTCAGTCTCCCAGTAATACTCTGGGAAATCAGGAAAAATTGTTAAAAAGGCAGTTGCTTTCAGTGTTCCCCAGTATGAGATCAGAACATTGGGGCTAAGGCAGAAAGCAAGAGCAGCAAGTTTAGGAATGAAAGTAAGATGGATGATGGCGAGTCTTTATCCAGGGTTCATGACCAGTGGGACTGGTGCTGGAAACAGGTGAAGATGACCTGGGCAATCCCTGGTGCTATGATGAGGAAGGCAGTGGATCTCAGAGAGGGCCTGTCTCAAGAGCTTGAAAGAGAGTGTAAATACCATGGCATGTAATAGGGGATATTACATGGCCAATATGGTAGGTGGTTTATAGCAGACAGGAAAATATCCAGAAGGGAGAAAAGTTTGTAAAACTTCTTGACAACAGATAATGGAGATTATTTGGTCACCAGGGAGAACCCTGAAGCATCGTGGGCTGAAGCTGTCTCTCTTTCTCCCTTTATCTGAGTTTTCCTTCAAGGAAACCTATGGACAGCCTTCAAATTTTATTTCCCTACTCTGTTTAAAAATGTATGTAAGGAATTGTCCACAAATACTCAAAAATGTGTTAGTGTAATGTTGGAAGAGACAGATTAAGTGTGTGAAATTAGTGTGTCCTGCAAAGCAGGGAGGATCTTTTTCTATATTTCACACATTTTGTGTTTGCTCCTCTTCACCTTTCCAAAGCAAAGAAGCCAAAGAACCCCACCAGGCAGTGGGGGGAGTACCAGTTTCTGCTGGCTGCAGTGCAGGGGAAAAGAGTGGAGGCTGAGTAAAGACTTTGCCAGCTGAAGCCAAACTACCAGCAGAGGCAATAAAGCATGTAGGAAAATCTATAGACGCAGTGGAGTTGAGACATGGAAACTTGGGTCAGTCTCCCAGTAATACTCTGGGAAATCAGGAAAAATTGTTAAAAAGGCAGTTGCTTTCAGTGTTCCCCAGTATGGGATCAGGACATTGGGGCTAAGGCAGAAAGCTAGAGCAGCAAGTTTAGGAATGAAAGTAATATGGATGATGGTGAGTCTTTATCCAGGGTTCATGACCAGTGGGACTGGTGCTGGAAACAGGTGAAGATGACCTGGGCAATCCCTGGTGCTATGATGAGGAAGGCAGTGGATCTCAGAGAGGGCCTGTCTCAAGAGCTTGAAAGAGAGTGTAAATACCATGGCATGCATAGACACTGAGAGGAAAACAATACATAAAAATAACATAGCTGCAATGTGAGTTTTCATCCTACTGCCAACATCTCTTGTAATAGTTTTCTATGCCGTAGGCACCTCCACATTACCTCTAAGCGTGGGGACGGGGGATATATAGAAATAAACCAACTGTGCCATGAGGAGGTTTCCCCCACAATTGTTAACATTGCTTAAATAGTTTTTCTGAGCTGTCGCTGAAGGGAAGATAATATAACAACACTATGGAGAACTAACTCACTAACAATGGAGGAGAAAAACTAACTCTGAAAGAAAAATCTCATGGGCAATGTTTCTAATCAATGTTTCTGTGGCCGATAAAAGAGAAATGAGCAGAAAGATGCAAGAAATCTTCCAAACACTTGTGGAATAAGTGAAGATTTCTGCTGATTTCATCTTCGTCATGTTATACTCCACTCTATTCCTAAGTGTTCCTAAAAGATATGAAGACGGACGAGTGATTTCAGGTTACGTACTTTTATTCGTGAAGAACAAGACAACTTGCTCGGCTCGCAGGCCAGTTTATATGTGTAAGGAAACCCACAACCCAAACACACCCCACTCCATGTATTGGCTATTTACAGTGGCCATGAGTTCCATAGGCTCCCGGTTGGGAGCCTAGTCCCCCTATTGGTGTGGTCTAGGATCCCCAGAGTCCATTGTCTTTGGGAGTGAAGCTCGACGGCTTCTGACAACCGTGTGGAGCCCTTGCTTCGCACGCGGTCTGGAATGAGTATATTACACCCCTCCCCCCTTGGTCCGAAAGACACCCACACACAAAGTCCTTGAGATATGTTGGTGCCTTCTGGTCCCATGTGGAGTGGCAGAGTCCTGTGGTCGGCGGAGCCGGAGCTGATGCCGACGTACTCTTCAGAGAACTGACCGGCAATGGAGGAGTTGACATGGAAGCCTTGTGGGGGGTTGTGGGCTGTGGGGCACGCAATTGACAGGGCACAGGGTCTGTGAGGACCAAGGTTGTAATTGGCGGGAAGGGTTCCTCCATTTCGGGGGCAACCAGGTCCTCCAGTTCCTCTGGCTCCAGAGGCAGCGTGCGACAACGCAGCTGGTCAATGTGATGGTGAAGAATTAGCCCATCCTCGGTGGAGACCTCGTAGGAATGGGGCCCCTTCACTCTCACCACTCTCACTGGGATCAAGGGAGGGTCTTCTGGGAAGAAACCCCATGCTGCTTCCAGCGTCTCAATGTCGGGTTCGCGTTCCGGGGCCCGGTCTGGGTGTAGTCAGTCCAATCTTATTGTGAGACGTCTGCCTAGGAGTAACTTGGCTGGGCTGCACCCTGTGGTGGAGTGCGGGGTGGTTCTCTGCCCGAAGAGGAACAAAGCCAACTTGTAATCCCAGTCCTTGGTATCTAGCCGGCGGAGTGCGTTTGGTGGTCCTCACCATGTGTTCTGCTTGGCCATTAGTGGCGGGATGGAATGGGGCCAAGCGGACGTCGCAAATTCCATAATAGCTGGCGAATTTTACACCCGCCACTATCGCCAGCGCCTCCTTGTCCACTTGCGCATAATTGCACTCTGCCGAGGGCAAGGTCCAAGAATAATAGGCGACTGGGACCTCCTGGCCATCCAGCAACCTGTGGCCCAGGACCGCCCCCACCCCGTAAGGAGACGTGTCGCAGGTGAGAACCACCAGAAGCGACTCCTCAAAGTGGTGAAGCACAGAATTCGAGGTCAGCAAGGCTTCAACGCCCCAAAAAGCCTTGGTATGCGTGGATGTCCAGGCCCACGGGGTGTCCTTGTCCAGGAGGCGGTGGAGTGGTTCCGCCACCATGGCTTTCATTGGCAGAAAAGCATGGTAAAAGTTAAGCAGGCCCAAGAAAGCCTGCAGTTCCGACTTGGAAGAAGGAGGGGGGCCTGCATTATCGCTTTGACTTTATCGTCCATGGGGTGGATCCCTTGGGCATCCACCGCGAACCCCAGGAACTTAATGTGTGGCACCCCGAGGAGGCATTTTTCTTTCTTTACCTTGAGGCCAGCGGAGTCGAAGCTCTGAAGCACCGCCCTAAGCCGATCTGCGAAGGTGGCGGGTCCGGTGCTGCGATTATCACATCATCTAAAAACGGCTGCTCTCCTGGGATGCCTTTAAGCAGGGAATCCATAAAAGATTGAAAGACCCCCAGGGCCACACACACACCAAACTGTAGTCTATGGACTTTAAACGCCCCCCTGTGTGTAGTGATTGTCTGCGCCTCAGTAGAGGCCGCATTGACTGGTAACTGCTGGTAGGCCTGAGCCAAATCTAGCTTGCCGAAAATACGCACCCCCACCAGAGTGGCCAGGACATGGCTTACCACCGGAACCGGGTAAGCATGGTCTTGTAAGGCTTTGTTTATCATGAATTTATAATCTGCAAAGATACGCACATCCCCATTCGGCTTTACCAGCATGACAATAGGGGTTTTGGCAGTTGGATTTAATAGAAACCATACAGAAATATTTACAAAAAACATCTTCTTTGCATAAAGGCCTAACAGTGGGACTTTGTGTGAGAAAAATCTCTACAGAAGAAATTGCAGGAGGGAGACTTAAGGAAACTTCACAAAACACTCTTTAGGAACAGTTTGTGATTTGCTATTGCTTTTCTTTTCTTTATTTTTAAAAGGCATTTGCATGGAAACAAGATCTCCCTTTCTAAAGAGTTCATCAGCCCCCACTGCTTACATTCACCTGGAGCCATAATCCTACCTTTGTGATATCATAATAATTTCCACATCAATCTATTGTGAGGATTGTGACTGCTTTAACTGAGAGTGAAGCAGCAGGAAAAGCTAAGATCTTTTTTAAGTATACTATTTTAATGCAAATGTATTTCACAAGAAGAGGGAAAATGTAAACTATGTAAATAGATTTCCCCCCCAAGTAGATGGTTTTCCAAGAGCTCCACACTTTCCCCACAAATTTAAAAAGCAACCACAACCAAATGTCCTTAAACCAAGTTTCATTTACAGGCTTCCTGCAAAAGCCCTAGAGTCATGCCCAAGAAGTCTGTGGCATGGAACTGAGCTCTCCTAACTGGAAACATAGCTCTTGAACCCTTGAAGCCCCCAATCTTTAATGTTTTCCTAAAGAAAAAAAATACAGCAAACTAATAATAATAAACTAATCCTGAAGTCGCCTTTAAAAACTATTGCACAGGTAATTTCATGGCCCGCTGAAATGAGATTTTTTAAAAATCCTCGTTTTAGTATGAATGTATATGAAGAAGAATATTGTTCATATAAGACATTTGGTCTTCTCTTTTTATGCAACTGTTTCTATTGTGCAGGATTTTGTGGAAGTGCTTTTATGAATTTCAGCTTATTCAGGCATTACAACTGGGGAAAGAGGATTAGCATCCAAAAGTCTTCAGACGGTATTGTTGATCCTGTCAAAATACTCTCACGCAATTGTGAATGTATTGTATAGTACTACCAAATCATTTCTACTCTAAATGACTATGAAGAGAGGAAAGTCCTAAGGCTCAGGTTTCAAATACGTAGAGAACAAAATAGCAGGTTTTAGTGGGATATTGTATACAGTATATTTCATCTGTAGCTACATCACCTTTGTGCAGTAATCTCTGCAGAGGGGCATGAGATCAGGAAGATTAACACAAAATGGTCTAAGTATTCTTAACGGCACCCTTTCTTTACAGTTGGATGAACTATTGAATAGATCTAAAGAAGCATGGCAATTTTAATGGAACAAGGAACTTGCAAGGACTTGTGATGGGCATCACATTTTTCCCACCCCACTATTTTCTCTTTCCATTCCCTGAAAGTCCCCATAACCTCTTCCCTTTTCATGTTTCCTTCTTTCTTTTCCACCCACCAGCCAACCTATCTTTATCTGCCCCTCTTTCATCTTTCCCCCTTCTTTCCCCTTGGCAGCGTCTACGCCGGGAAAACCATTGCACAGTGCTGGCCACTGAGTGATAGGATTCCCAAGAGTGGGTGATCTCCCACTAATCCAGTTCATTTCTTGCTTGTGATTCAGGTGCCAGTGAAAGGAAATGGGGGAATGGGGGAGTGTCTGTCATCACATCAAGGTGCTGATATCACTCCAGTGAAGACTGGAAGTAAGGTCATAGGATGCTATAGGATTTGCAAAAACTCTGTGGTTTTGTTGTTGTTCAGTCACACAGTCACAACTCCATGGACCAGATCATGCCAGGCCTTCTTGTCTTCCGCCGTCCTCTGAAGTTTGCTCAATTTCACGTTCGTTGCATCTATGACACTGTCTAACCATCTCATCCTTTGCCGTCCCTGTCTTCTTTGACCTTCAATCTTTCCCAGCATCAGGGTCTTCTCCACTGTCAGAGAGTTTTTGCAAAATTCTAGAGTGACCCATGACATTACTTCTCGTTTTCACTAGAGGTGACATCAGCATGTCAGTGTGACACCAGCATGCCAGCCCCCACCCCCCTGCGATCCACTGAACTCACTGGATCAAGCCATGTTGTATAGACGGGAACCCACAACAACTTGTCTAGGGCACCTCATTTCCCCCTGTATACCCTCTCCCACTGTTTCCTCTTTCTTCCCAACTGGCAATCCCCGTACCCTCACCTTTCCCTGGTTCTTTCTCTCCTTACCCACCAACCAAACTATTGTTTATCTGCCCCCCTTCTCCTAAATGTAATATTTATCTACTTCATTTATTTCTCCATAGTGAAAACACAAAGAAGCTTGCATTATTCTCTTTCTTCTCCATTTTATCCTCACAACAACCCTGTAAGGTAGATTAGGCTGAGAGTGTGTGACCAGCTAATGTCATACAGTGAACTTCCACGGTAGACTGGGGATTCCAACCTGGGCCTCCCAGAACCTAGTATGAACCTCTAACCACTACACCACATTGACTTTTGTGGGGTGGCTGCTGCTGAATGCTACCAAGCAGCCAGGCCTGGATGAGTCATGCAAGTCAAGTAGGATCCAGTCACCTGATAGTTGCTTCTGGGCCTGGTCCCAATGATCCTTCCCTCAAAGGCCAAAACAGCACCAGAAAGAGCCCTGACCCTTTCCACAGGTTTTTACTGGCAGAAACTAAGCCCTGAAGGCCAGCAATACTATTGTGGTTGCCTAGAAATGGCCACTGACAGCATTCATTTCTTAAAGCTAGAGGTGTTGCTTCTTTCAGTTGGGTTTTTTTTTAACAGCTCTCTCTGTCTCTCTGTCTCTCTGTCTCTCTCTCTCTCTCTGTGTGTGTGTGTGTGTGTGTGGTTTTAGGTATTTCTGCAAATCTGGAGCTTTCATCAGGTTTGTAGAAAAATGTCTTGTCTGTCCATGGCTTCAGTCTCCAGATTTAAGGGATTAAGATATATTGTTGAGATATAGACATATTGACAAGGAGGGGACTGGCAAGTACTTGTGGGTGTTCGTTTTATTTCCCCTTTCCATTAGTTCCTGTTTCCCTTACCTGAAATCCCCCATGGCTTCTCCCTTTTCCTGCTTCCTTCTTTCCTTCCCACCCACCACCTTTATCTTCCCATGTCTTCAGCTTTCCTTCCTTCCCTCTACCTGGCAGCCTCTCCCTGAGAAAATTCTGTATGGTTCTGTTTGCAAGGCTCAGATGGGCCCAATTGTGCAGAAGGGAACCCACAAGGACTTGCAGAAGGCACTTCACTTTCTCCTGAGCAGTGTTCCCTCTAAGCTGAGTTAGTGTGAGCTAGCTCACAGTTTTTTAGCCTCCAGCTCACACATTTTTGTCTTAGCTCAGGAAGGATGGCTCCAGAGCAAACTAATTTACGCAATAGCCAAATTGCTCGCTCACAACTTTAATGCCAGTAGCTCACAATGTGGAATTTTTGTTCACAAGACCACAGCTTAGAGGGAGCATTGCTCTTGAGTCACCTTCCCCATACTATTTCCTCTTTTCCTCCACCTGGCAACCTCCATATCCTCACCTTTCACTGCTTCCTTCACTCTTTTGCACTCACCCACCAGCCAACTAACAATTTATCTGCGAGAGGTGGCAACCTCTAAGAACTCCACCAAGAAGGTTAAAATTCTGTTGCCGCTGTTTTATTTTTTATTTAAGAGTAATCAAAAGGCATAAAATATTACAGTTAAGATATATGAGAAACAGCTTGGGATGAATTTAAGAATCACTTTATTAAGTGTGTATTATTTACGTAGGAGTTTAAGGAGAACAGAAAAAATAGTTCTTTAAGCTACCACCGGTAATGACGAGGGAAAATCTTTTTGTTTTCAATACTTATAATGTAAGCAGGCATTGCCAGTGATATGGTGTATAAGAGGATGTAATAATTTGTACAGTATTTTAAAATGTATGATTTGTGTTGCAATCATGTTACATGGAAAATAATAAAATATTTATTAAAAAAAAACAATTTATCTGCTCTCCATCCTCACCTATGTTTATTATTTATTTATTTATTTATTTCATTTATACCTTGCCTTTCTCCACAATGGGGACACAAAACAGCTTACATTATTCTTCTCTCCTCCATTTGATCCTCACAACACTTTGAGGTAGGTTAAGCTGAGAATATGTGACTGGCCCAAGGTCACCAATTGAGTTTCCATGGCAGAGTAAGGCTTTGAACCTGGGCCTCCCAGATCCCCTCTAACCACTATACCACACTGGATTTCATAGGGTGGCTGCTGTTAAACAGTAGCAAGTGGCCAGGCCTGGGTGAGTCATACAAACTGGATGATAGTGACTGAGTAAATTGCCTGGTGGTTGCTGTTGATCCTGGCCTTGATGAGTCCTCTCTCAAAGGTCAAAATAGCCCTTAAAGGGCCCTGCCCCTCCCCAACGTTTTACTGACAGGAACCAAGGCCTGCATGTTGGCAGCACTGTTGTTGCCATTGAGGGCATTCATTTCTTAAAACTACAGGTGCTGTTTCTATCATTTAGGGGAATTAACCCCCTATTTTTTATTAATTTTAGATTTTTATGCAAACCTAGGGCTTTCTTCAGGTTTGTAGAAAGATCTGCCTTGTCTGTTCATGGCTTAAGTCTTGGACTTTAAGTAGCCACAGAGAATTAGTTATGTTAATTGATTTTCAGAGGCCTGTGGCAAAGCACACAGAAACTCCTGGAATAGCAGTTGCCTCTTAAAATAGGGCCAGAGTGTTTGACTGGCAAGATTTGTATGTTTCTAGTATTTTAAAGCAATTTTCAGCAACAACTTAGAACTTTTGCCTTTTTCATTTCATAAGGACCGTACATTCTGACTAAGCACAGACTGTGAGCTTAGCCCAGTCCAGATTGGACAGCATTTTTATGACAAATATTATACAAGGAAACTTTGCTTTTGTGATTTTAAAATGTCCACTGTGATTCTAAATAAATTGCAAGTCGTCTTCTGAAGCTAACTTAATATGAAAGTTTCCAGATAATAACTTTGTCAGTGTGACAATGTTATCAACATCTTAATATTATTCATAATAATATTCAAAAATCTACTTATTTATTCATCTTATGCCTCAGTATTTCTCAGGCTACCAGACTGTGGTAATTCATCATGTAACCTTTCTTTATTAATTTCCTTTCCTGCTATATAAATAGTGTTGCACTTTGACATTAATTAGATAAGCAATAATAATAAAAATGTATATTTCCACATTTGTTGAAATTGAGTATTTACAATAGTACTGTAATCTCCTTCAGGTTGTTGTTACACTGGAAACTTCTCACATTTTCACTCTCTGCTATGTGTGTCCTCAAAGAGCTCAAAAATAAAATAATTATGACGAGAGAAAAATACAGAAAACAATCCCTACCTAAATTATATACCTAAATAACAAAGGGCCTTCTATATGTAATAAAAGAAAATTAGTAGTAAATGGGCTATCAAAACAAAATAATAAGCAAAATAATCAGGGAGCTTGAAATCACAGTTTTATTTTTCCATATGATAAATAGGCTATAATCCAGAAATTACTTGTGAGTTTGTATGGGCCAAACTGGACACAACCCAAGTCTCCTGTGAATGTTGAGAGCTAAAAAGGACTAACTAAACCACTAGGTAGGAATTCAGATAGGAGGTACCAATATCCACTATAGTATCTCACCCACCTACCCAAAACTGTTATAAGGATACTTGTATGTTTTGCTGCGTGGAGAAAAAGTTATTTAGATGAGGGCAATTTGCCCTGGAAAATCCCCTTTCCCAGCTCCATAGCGGACATCCAAAATGGTTCTTTTGTAGCTGTTTTTATCCTATTAAAAACATGGGGGACCCTAATCATAGATCTTCTAGATCATGTTTAGTAACAGAATCACTGAAGCATATAAATTCTGTAGGAATGCAACCCAAATCTACTGCAAAGTGGTCTTACAGGGGTTTTTTAAAGGCTTGTTTCCCAAGACAGTATCTTTACACAATTTTAATGACGTCGGGGGGGGGGGACAGTACAGTATATGAATTCCATGAATTTACTCAACTGGATTCTGCATTTGCACTGAAGCAAATCTCGTTATCACTTCTTTGCAAGGCAACTGATGCAGTAAATGAAGGGATTATTTCATTAACAAATAAATCTGGACTCAAATGAAAATATGGCTAAGAATACTAACAGACTAGGACATCTATCTGTAATAAAAGATTTGGTGACCATACATGTGGGTGGGGAAATGTACAGTGAGCCTTGAAGACAAACATAATATGCTGTAATAAAAGGTCATACCAGCATGCATTGTCATCATCTTTTTCGAATCTAGCTTCAATTCATAATAATTTGTAACAAGTAACATATACAAGGGACCTTGATGTTTTCTATCACAAATTGGATAACTGCAAATCACAAAACAAAATTAAAAATGTCCTCCCCATAGCATAATGTTTTTAAAATAACATTTATGAACTTCGGGACATTCAGAGCAGTTCATGGTGACTGTCAGAATCTCATCATGTATTGTTTAGTTATTTCTTGATTGAATGGTACCTTGATTGGGTAATTTAAATAAAATTGTGTAATCAGCAGATGGAAAAAATAATGAACAATTCAATACTTATTTGATTTGCAGATAAGAGATTCAAGGAGGTTTTAAATGGGCATTGAAGAAGATCGTAGAACTACAGGTTGATTTAGATATACCAGTTTTGAGGGTGTAAATCTATGAGGCTACCTGGGTACCTGCCTTGGGCAGGCTTCCAGAGAGGTAGGATATAAATGCATTGTACAAATAAATAACTGAAAGGAACTGGCATACATTCAATCTTAGAGAAAAAAGTTTATCAGATTATAAATGATGGGAAAGTTGTGATATTTGTTCACCATTATCATTGAGAATATAAGCAGCAATGACTTTAATCAGCAGAAAGGAATATCAAAATGAAATAATGAGGGGGTGAAATCTATGATAATGATAGAATCTAATAATTTATTTCAAGAGAGCTCTTACTTATAGTTACCAACAGTCTACCAACTAAAGCAATTTACACAGCCAGACATGCGTAACACCAGCAGTAGAACTAGTATTGTGACTTCATACTATTCTAGAGTGAGGACAAATGTGGACTGAAGGGAAGGAGTAATACCTTACACCACTGACATCTTGGGAGGAATGGGGAAAGATGTAAAATGGCAGTGGGAGTCTATTTTCCTTGTTCTCTTTGCCCTTTTCCTTCCCCCCTTCATGTAGCTTTGCAGATCTCTACATGTGTGATGCTATTTTATCATGCAAAGCATATTAAAATACAATTTGGAAGATAGGAGCACAAAATACAACTATCACATCACTTTGTGTTTATAACTTCCAATGGGCAGGCCTTTAGCACACCTCAGGATGATACATGTTTGCCTGCAAAGGCAACAAAGAAGTATAGCAAATTTAATTTGATGAAGAACATTTTCTTAATTAGCTTTAATTGGGGGGGAACTATGACATATTGCTCCCTTGAATAATTATAGAGAAATGTATCAAATAAATGTATGCTAACTAAATATAATTTGTTAAAACCCTGGAAATCAAATTTCATACATTTACTTGCATATTTCCCTTAAGGCAGTTTTCAACATCAAAAGAAAGTCAGTTGCTAAAAATTGTTGTCATTGTTGTCACAGCTTGGTGAGTTTTTTTAAAAAATTATTATTATTTTACTGTTCTTTACAATAAAATGAAACAATAAGTATTAGCAATGTGTCTTAAACTACAAGCCAATGCTAGAAAAAAATAGATAGTGACCTTTGGATTGGAGACCAAGAAATATTAAGCAAGTAGTAGTAGTAGTAGTGGTGGTGGTGGTGGTGGTGGTGGTGTTGGTGGTGGTGGTGGTGGTGGTGGTAGTAGTAAAATTTATTGTGCAGCCATTGGCCATTACAATTTAAAATTTAAATTTATTAAGCATATAAGAAATGCTAAACAGATGAAATGAGTTTCCTCCATTCATTTATATATTTTATCTAAATAATGTTATGTTCATTATTATGTTCTGTCTCCTACATGATATATTGGATTTCTTTTCGCTGTTGCTCTTAAAATCTGTATTTTTCCTATTTATGCAAACTCAACTTAAAATCACTATTGTGTCTCTTCTACATGAAACAAGCTATAAAACCATATTTTCCTTTAAGATTAAAATAGAACAGAATTCCCATTGCTATGACAACAGTGACTAGGGATGGGCGTGAACCAGCTCATGAATTTTGGGCAGTTTGTGGTTTGCAAACTGAAGTTTGTGGCAGGCCAATTGATATGAACTGTCCACAAGCTTTCAAGCAGTTCACGGAGGTTCATGAATGGATACATTTCCAAACAGTTTCCACTCAACCAAAATGTTTACCAAACTTCAAAGCAATGGGGGAGGTGGAATTCATCAGCCTTGGAAACACCAATAGGGGCCCTCCAAAACTTAACAGGCACTGCTGGCTGCCAATAACAGAGTTTCCATTCTGCTCTATGGGATCAGAATGCTCATCTCTGCATCCTCTCCTCTGTTCGGTGTTGGCAGTTAGACAGAGAGGCAGGAAATTTATTAAAAGCAGAGCACAGTCATTTATTCCTCATTATGAACACCTCTCCCCTGGTTGGGCTTGGGTTTTAGGTAGACTCTGAGCAACCCTGTCTCTCTGCTCATGCTGAGTTTGTGGTTTGCAAACTGAAGTTTGTGGCAGGCCGATTGGCATGAACTGTCCACAAGCTTTCAAGCAGTTCATGGAGGTTCATGAATATATACATTTCCAGACAGTTTCCACTCAATTAAAATGTTTACCAAACTTCATGCTGAGCAGAGGGGCTTAGCTACTAGGTGCCTCAGCTAAGGACCCACATTTTATACCCTCCCACCCCTTCTGATTGTGAATGCCTCTGTGTGTCATGAGGGTGAAAGTGGGTACAAATGGTGCTCATTGTGGGGGGAAGAAGTCCTCAGCCCCCTGCCTACCACAGGACCAAACCCATCCTGCCAGCACACTGGAGCCCGGCACTAGCAGGGCATCACCAGAGGTCTTGGATTCTCCTTCCCTTGATCTGTTCCTTTTTCACTAAAATTCCCCCACTGAGAAAACCTCCGGATAACACCCTTTACTTTTACCTTCCAAAGAAAATCTCCCTCACCCAACACCTACTTCATTTAACACCAACTACTACATAACACAATGCCTACCTTATGGAACACCATCCACCTCAGCAAACATCTACCTCAATAAACATCTGCATGTACAAGAAAGCCACTGTTTGACTATCCCTTTTCATTGCATTTGTATTCATTGCATACAATTCACAACTGGTGGTCACTTATCTGTACAATGACTACATAACACAATGCCTACCTTATGGAACACCATCCACCTCAGCAAACATCTACCTCAATAAACATCTGCATGTACAAGAAAGCCACTGTTTGACTATCCCTTTTCATTGCATTTGCATTCATTGCATACAATTCATGACTGGTGGTCTCTTATCTGTACAATGTGTTTGGCTAATGGTGAATAACCAGAAATTTCACCTGGGGTGGGCTGTGACCAGAGGAGTTATGTGTTTGGGCTTGAGGGGGCCTAGGAGCATTGTGAACAAGCCTTGCTGGGTTCCAGTGCTTGACAGGAGTCTCTGCCAAGGTGCTGTGGAGTTACTTTGGGGAGCCATTGTTGAAACTCTGGGAATGTCTGCCTTTCTGTCATTCCAAATCTACCTTTGGAGAATTGGGGGTGGCCCTGCCAGCTCAACATGTGTTTTCTATCCTTTGCTGCATAGAAGAATACACCCCATTTGATGGGGATGCTCTGGACCTGTGAGTTTCAGCCTTGGGGGACTTTGAGAGTTATGGGCACTCTTCCCTTGCTTGTGTTTGTGGCTAGGGTGCCTGCCAAGTTGCTTGGAGTGCTTTGAGAAGCCCCTGTTGAAACTCTGGGGATGCCTGTCTTTCTATCCTTCAGAACTTGCCTTTGGAGACTCTGGGGGTCTGCAAGCATAGAGGGGATGCTTGCCTTGGTTCCAGTGTCTGGATGTGGGGAGGGGGTCTGCTCAGGTGAAGTTTCCCTGCGAGTTTGGTGTCACTGGCTTGTTTCTGCGCCATTCCCTAGATTTCTGTAATTGCAGCTGTCTTTTCCAGAGAGAGAACTGGGGAGACCTTTTGGGGGGGGGGATCCGTAACCTCCAGTTATGGTACCCCAGAAATGTAATCTGCCTCCAACTTGGAGATATTGTAGAGGAGCAGACAGCAGGATGAGGTTCTCTGTGCATTTGGTGTGTGTAGCTTGAAGGGGGTCCATTCTATACAGTTTTGAACCTGCACCTGACATTTTCCCCAAAAGCACTCTCCTGTGGGCATCTGCTTTGGGGTGTCATAACTTGAATTCCTTAAATCCAATCTGCACATAACATGGAAGGTATGTAGAGGAGCATGAGGGGGAGGTACTTGGTGAATTTGATGACTGTAGCTTACACAGGATCTGTTCTATACACTCCTGAACCTGCATCTGTAATTTCCCCAGAAATCACTTTCCTCGGGGCACCTTCTTTGGAGTGCTGTAACTGGCACCCCATAAATCCAATCCTTACCTAATTTGGCGGACCGGTATAGGATAGTCAGCAGGATATCCCTGGCATGATTGGTGTCCCTACCATGCTGTGGGGATGTTTTACCACATCATGAACCTCATGAACTGAATTAATTCATTTGGTAAAGTTCATGACAGTCCGTGGCTCATGAATCAGGATGCCACAATCCACAAACCAAAATGAACTGCATTTTCCTGGTTTGTGCCCATACCTAACAGTGACAAAACTTGGTAGACAAGGTCCAGCTTCTGAGAATATCTTGTGCTCTCAGTTTGTAGGGTCCATCCAGAAGGAATGAAATCACACCAAAATGTGAATGTAACTATAGGAAATGGATTTTATATAGTGAGAGACAGACAGGCAGACTCTCAAAGTAATCATTGTTATGATGGTGGTGATGGAGGAGGAGAGTCAGCTCACAGGAGTAGTGGGTCTCTAGGTGGGGACAAAAGCTATCGAGTGTCAGCAAAATGGCATCCAAACACAGACTTCACTTTTTTCATTGGAGAGATTGAAAGAAAGAGTTATCCATTTAGGGCCCAGAAAGTAATGAATTAAGAAACACTGGATCTGTCAACAGTGTGATGTTCCTTTCTCTGACCTGCTTAATCCCACCTTTTTTGCAGTGGGTTTTCTTTGGCCTTGGTCACACTGGGGGAAAAGGCACGGCTAAAGTGTGGCTTTTTTGAGCCGCATCAAAAGAGAAGCGTGACGGCGGGATCAAACAGATCCCCCCAGCTGCCACGCAGGTCCTCCCGGCACGATCAGATGCTGGGAGGAAGCCACAGACCAGAGAGTGAGGCCAGACAGCTGTGCATGCTTGTGCATGCGCAGTTCGGCAGGACCTCACATGCTGCGGGAGAGACGAGCGTGCCAGCGATCAGACGGCCGTCCCTGCAGCGGATTTTCTGGTAAGTACTAGTGTTTTCTAGGGGGGGGTTATCTGCATCTTTGGCTGGAAGAGACAGATCGGGGATGGGTGCGCGCTGCTTCCCAGATGTTGCAGTGTGAGCGTGCCCGCTTGATGGGCCCCAATCCGTCTCTCTTGCGGATCAAAGCCTCTCATGTGACAGGGGCCTTAGTTGGTCATGCTAGTGATTGTTAACAATCTGCACTTTATTCTGAAATAATATTAATTACATCCAAGAAGCATGTGAAAATACAGCCTAAACCAATGTGGTCAAACTCAGTACATGACAATACCCAGTACTTTTTACCCAGTACTTTTTTTGTTTTTTTAAAAAAGGGGCCCATACTGATATATACATTTGTTCTGATCTCCAGCAATTTCCCCCTCCCACTGCAGTATCTGACAGTGCACTCTCTCTTTCTCTACCTGAGTGTGCAAAGCCGGTACATGAGGATCAGGAGAGTCTGGGGGAAAAGGTGCCAATACCAGTGACTACTATCACAAAAAGAAAAAGAAAAAAGCACTGAACATACCAAAAAGTAAAGGTGCCAATACCAGTGACTACTATCACACACAAAAAAAGCCCTGAACATACCAAAAAGTTTTTCAGACACTGATGTAGCTCTGATTTTTTTACTATAGCAAGAAAATTTAGCATTGAATTTACTGGTTCAACATCTACTGAAGGATTAGATAAAGGCTTACGTTTCAAAATAATCTCCCCCAGACCTGTAAAATGTTACACAAATTCCAAAATAAATGTAAGGCAGTAACACTGCCATCCTAAAAACACTTTCCAGGGAGTAAGTCTATTAAATAAACCTGAGAAGGATTCTGAGTAGACCTGCTTATGATGGTGCTCTAAATTTCAACATATCTTGTGCTAAGTCACCAACAAAATCGATGTTTGTGGCGATAGAAGTCACTGTACTTCACAACATTCAGAGCCTGTTTCAAACACTTATTATTAATCACTAACATTTTTCATAAGTGAGGAGTTACTTTTTTGTTCCAGTCATATATTTATCTGTGGTGTGGCAAATGATGCCCAATCAAGTCGACTGTTTGTGCCAATCTACAGACAACATGTCACTTAAAAGCGTCTCTGAATCATTTTTCCTTTGCAAATACTAATGGGACAGATTTACCCCAATACATTTACACTGGCTAAGATAGTCCAGATCAGTGGTTTGTTTAATGTCCCAGGTGCTTTTCTGTGTACTATAAACTATAAAGTGATAAGTGGGGACACTATTTACTACTGCAGTGGTTACATTGTCTTTAAAAAGACAAAATTGTTGAGATGCTTTTCTAACCATTCCACCCTCAAAAAATGCAACCAGGGTGGCTTTTTATCACAGAGTTTTTCTGAAGGGTTTAAATGTGTCCAGACAACATTTTCTACAGTAGGGTATCAGTTTTAAAACTCCTCATTGACCATTCACTAGCTTACAAGTATTAGACAACAGGTTAAACAATGCTTTTTACTCAATGTTCTGGTTGCTTTGGGAGGGTTATTTTTCTACTCTCCCTAATTGTTCCCTTTCCCCAGTTTTAAGAGTTAGATTTGTTGCTCTGATTGCTGAATGTTACTCTTTGTTTTATTGCTATGGACAACTGAAGGGGTATTTTTTGCTGCTAATTTATTTGTTGTTTATAGACATAGATGTTTTGTGTGATTGTCCAATGTTTTATTCTTAAGAAGCATTTGGTTGCGATATGAGTTTCTTAATAAATATCCTACATTAAGAAGTCAAAACTATTTAGCTTTTCCAGGATAAGGCTCAAGAGGATTGTTGATTACCTCATGTATGTATCTTGATGGAAATGTGCTTCCTGAGGACAGAAAGGCATAATAAGGTCCAATGGTTATAAAAGTGAAGGAAAGAGCTTCAGAACGAAAATACAGCTCATATTACTAGCAGTAAATGCAATGAAATGGCAAAACAATCCCAAGAGGGTACATTCTTGTATGTTATAGGAAGTCATTAATTCAACAGTGGATGAATTTCCATTGTACATCAATAACAAATTATGAATTTGATCCAGGGAGGAAATGGTAAGATACAGTGCTTGATTTTATGAAGGAGGTCAGACTAGCCAGATGTGCCCATCTTAAAATGCTAACAATAACAAAGAGGGATAACAGAACATTTCAGTACTGTATCCTTTAAAAACATAATCTTTTTTCTTGTTGGGGGCAAAATTAAATTTTAATACAGCAAAAACATTTTTGTCCTGCTAAAATGTATAACAATACTCAATACAAATTTTCAGGAGCTGGATGCTTCCTTTGCAAAAAGTAAAAGTCAGTTATTTGCCTTCTGCTTTGTAGACAACAGCCTGTGGTATGTTTGGACCTTTAATGCTTATGTTTTGTGGTTGTAACTTTTACCGTAATATAGGAGGATCACACATCTAGAAGAAATTTGAGGAAACTGAAAAGAATTTTTGATAAGTAAAATGGCTGGGGTTAGTTTTTGTTTGATTATTTTTCATTTCTCTAGGGTCCTATGGGTTTCATCTGAAGTGAAAATTCTAATCCAGAATCATTGCTGCAGGAGGGCATCTGGAGATTTGGAGTGAAGTACCATCAGTCTGCTGATGACATCCTTTCCATCTAACCTAGGTGGGATACTGAATGTTTGCAACAGGTGCCTGGAGTCCGAAATGGATTCAGTGAGGGTTGCAAAAGCTGGAACTCAGTCCAGACAAGGCCAGGGTGTTGTTGGCAGTGATGCAGTTGACCATGCATATGGTGTTATAGCTGAGGCTGCATTCACATTCAAGGATCAGATTCAGGGCTGGGGAGTACTGTTCAGCCTTGGGTAGGATCCACAAGTGTTATCCATTGCTTAGATTTCATCAACTGCCATAGCTTTTCTCATCAAGAAATGTTTATGTTGCCACAGTTACTTGGCCTTTCCAATATCTGTTGGAGTTTTAATTCTACAATGTGTTATATATGGGATTTTCTGTGAGAAACATTTGGATGCATGAACTGGTACAGAGTATGGTGACCAGGTTAGTCACTAGAATAAACACATCTCATGTGCATAAAGTCTTTCCCTGAGCAATCAGTTTCAGCAATCTGAAATACATTTAAAATTATAACATAATTTGATTAAAACACATAAACAGACAAAACCAGAAGGAGGACCAGTAGTTGTTATTGGGGTTATGACATATGGGGGGGGGGGACTCTTCACCTGATGGCAAAAAACACGGATGGAGAGAGACAGATGAATCTCCCTGGGGAGGTTTTGGTGCCATGATATGTGCACTTGTGATGTGTGCTTATTCTAGTTAATAACCAGGCATCCAGGGATAATTCAAAAGGCTGGTTAAATGGCTGGTTACCATGGCCAAGGCCTGTTCTATGGTATTGTCTTAACTCTCGAATCCCCCTCTCCGGACAGGTGCATTTTCTTTTAGAAGCAAGAAGCAAATATTTATGTTGTGTCAAGACTTTGGTAGAATATGGAATTTTGCTTTATTTATTAAACATTTTAATGCTTCCTGTCCACCCAATCAGGGTCCACAAGCAATAAATATTTTAAAAAATATTCTAAAATGGAACATTTAAGCAGTTAAAATACACTTAAAAGTATAAAATAATTAAATTAATAACACATAAATAAATAACACCAGAGGGAAGGAGGGGCAGTTACTGGGGGGGGAGAGTCTTCAACTGCTGGCAAAAGACACTGATAGAGGAAGACAGATTAATTTCCCTGGGGATGGAGTTCCAAAGTTTTGTTGTCACAACAGAGAACGCCCTTTCTTGAGTTGTCACCCATCTAGCTTCAGATGGCAGGGGTAACTGAAGCAGGGCCTCCAAAGATGACTAGAGTGTATGGTAGGTTCATATGTAGGGTGCCATTCCCCAGTTCCAGGTGTAGGATCCCCCAGTTTTGGGGGCTTGTGTCCACCACCAGCCAGCTGGCCATTGGGGAAACCCCAACCCCAAACATCAGCATCACTGCAGGAGTCCCCGATGAGCTGAGGTCACGTGGAAGTGGCGTCATTGCATTGGGGATGCTGCACAGTGACACTCTGGTTTTGGGACAAAACTCTATGGTTTGATGCCAACTTTACCATAGAGATTTGCCCCAAAATCAGAGCATCACCCCCATGTCAATGACACAATGATGTCACTTCTGGGTGACATCAGCATGTCCTGTGATGTCACCACCCACTCCTGGAATGCTCTCCCAATCCCCCTGCTGGTGCAATGATCCCACCTGGCAATCCTATTCATATGGGAGAAGATGTTCCTTAAGTTTTGTTGTTCCCAGGCTGTATGGGGCTTTAAAGACCAATACCACCACTTTGAATTGAGCCCAGAAACAAATTGGAAGCCAGTGTACATAAGAACATAAGCACATAAGAGACGCCAATGTTGGATCAGGACAAAGGCCCATCCAGTCCAACACTCTGTGTCACACAGTGGCCAGAAATACCAGGTGCCATCAGGAGGTCCACCAGTGGGGCCAGGACATTAGAAGCCCTCCCACAGAACATGACTGGAGTGGTATGGTCCCTATGATCCACACCAGTCAAGACTCTGGCCACAGCATTCTATATCAACTGTAGCTTCCAGACAGTCTTCAAGTTCAGCCCCACATAAAGCACATTGTAGTAATCTAATCTAGTTGTTACCCGGGCATGCACCACAGTGGCGAGATCTTTTCCATCTAGGGAGGGCTACAGCTGGCTGGTTCCACCAAAGTTGGGGAAAGACATTCCTGACCACCGCTGCCACCTGTTTATCCAACAGGACACCTGGGTCCAGGACCACCTCCAAGCTGTGAACCTGATCCTTCAGGAGGAGTGCAACCCCATCCAGAACAAGGAGCTATTATAATTATAGCTTCTGTTTTATTGGGTTGCTCCTGATTCCAGTGGTAGCCATGTTATTTATGCTGTTGCATCAGATCCATGAAATGCCTGCTGTCTAAAAATTCACTTTATCCATGGGATGAAGTGGGCTCTAGCCCACCAAACCTTACACTTCAATAAATCTTTAAGGTGCCTCAAGACTCTTTTTGGGAGGAGAGGATTATTGCTGTGTTTGTTTCTCAATTGGTTTTATTGTCTGTTTTTTAAAGTGTAGCCTATCTTTGTATTGCTTAATAGTTGTTAAGAAATGGGCCAATGGAAAGTGGTGTGTAATTTTTTTAAAAAAAATGTTGAATAACATATAGGTAGATTAGATAACTGGGTTAAACTAAACTCAGCTGCCCTGTGCCTTAACAGTTGGCATCAGCTTTCAAATACTAATTTCCCTCCATACTCAGTATTCCAGGATTTACTACCTCAACTCAAGCTAGCTATTAAAAGTAGCTACAACCTCATTCAATCTATGTGGAAAGCAGTCCCAGAGAACGCATCATTCCACACTTATAAAATCAGGGGCTGACCCACACTCATGGGATTAGTTTCTTTGAAATTAATACTTTAAATTAGAGGGGTGACCCACTAACACTGCAATCTTAAACACAGCCATACTTTTCTAAGTCCGTTGACTTCAGTGGACTTGGATGGGGGCAACCCTGCTTAGGATAGCACTGTAAAAAATGTCTGCACCCCACCTTTCAAATTAATTGCCAAGATTTAAAGCAAATTAACCATGCAGATAACTTAGAGCAGCTAAAGCATGTCACCTTGAAGACAAGATGCATGCATATTACATTCATTGTGAACTTTTAAAAGAATGTTTAGTTACACTTTGCTTCAATTTAATTAAAAGTCCCTTCAAATAGGAAAACAGCTGCTACTTCCCTTAGTTATATTTTCTGAATCTGATAACTTCACTGAATCTCCTCTCAGTGTTAGGTAAATAATGCTGCCATTTAGCCCAAAAGTTATTTGCATAAATCAAGAAGACAGTGTGCCTCATGCCCATTAATAGCAATAATTACTGAAGTTACGCTGTCCACCAGGCAAGCACAGCATGAGTCCTTTACACTAGGCATCCGCAAGAGGAGGAGCCATGACAAATTCTGCTCATATATTAGAATACATGTTGCCAGCCTGAAGGTGTGAATGCTGCTCTACAACACACTCAAAAGGCCATAGAGTGTGAACATCTAGAGTGTGAACATTTAGAGTGTGTCTCTTCCCCCCAACATTTGCCTGTTCAACCAAACATCTGCAGACTTAACCCGTTTGACGCATGCTACGTGAACATGCATGAAGATATCATATTGCAAATCAATCCATCATGCTCATTGGTCTTCTCTGACAGGCAGTAACACTCCAAGGTCTAGGCAGAGAAAGTTCTTTCCGAACACCTGCTGCCTGAGATCCTTTAACTGGAGAAGAGAGACTGGACCCAGGGCCTTCAGCATACAAAATATGCACTCTACCAATGAGCTATGGCCCAGTGTAGTATTGATAGTAATTGATGCAGGGCTTCTTTAATTCTGCAGTCTTTAGAGAGCAAAGAGATTTGGTCTCCTATAAAGCTTAATGCAAATCCTCTTATACGAAGCGTATTTTGCTTTCATATTTAATTAATAACTGCAGTGACTTGGAGCACAGCAGCTTGGTTTGGTGAATAAAAAGTGCAAAGAATATTATCTGAGTGCCTTTTCTTTATATATAAAAAAGGACAGTAATAAGCTTGGAGGAGAAAAATGGAATGATCTACAATGGAAAAGTCTAGCGTGACATTTTCTTTGTCAAATTGAAAAGTTGTCTTTTAAAAACCTACCCGTTTCCCTTTCTCATTGTGTTGAATAAAATGTTATTTGTACACATTAATGATCAGGATATACTAAAAATATTCATGAGATATTCATATTTTTAGAATAACAGTTTATCGATGTATAGGATGAAATCTCATTCTTTGCAGACCTTGCATATGCAAAGTTCTCCTGGGCTTCCAAGGGTATATTAATTGCCTAGGTTTCCAGGATTGTGTAGTCTTGTCAAACACTAGATTTATTTCAAAGGATTATTTGATGTAAGGCACCATACACAATTTTTAAACTTGAGTCAGGCAAGTGGTTGGGGTCCTTCTACATCTACTCACTGAGGAGAATCAGAACTTTGACATTCTGATTTGGATTTATATAATGAGGCAAAAAATATTTGCAGACTTTTGTTAGCTTTTGCTAACTCTTCAGTGTTAGAAGATTATTGCCAATGTGGTCCATTTGGTTTGGTCTTAGAATCTGGAGACCTCCAGTCAAGCTCCACTTGTGGACTGAGCAAGTGACCTGAGAAAGTCACTGTCTCTTATAGTGCAGTTTCTTAGCAGAATTACACCCTTCTGTCTCTTGGAGACAGTGAGCTTTCAAGGGTCTAACTCTGTCAATGAGTGCATTGTTAGCCTCAGGAATGAAAGTAACAGTGCCTTATATGTAGGGTTGCCACCTCTAGGTGGGTAAATACCTTGAGATTTGTGGGGTGGAACCGGAGGAGGGTGGGGTTAGGGGATGGAAAGGACTTCAGTAGGTTTAATGTCACAAAGTCCATCTTCCAAAGCAGCCATTTTCTCCAGGGGAACAGATCTCTGTCAGGAAACCTCCAGCCACCACCTGGTGGTTGGCAACCCTACATATGTTACGAGGCCTTATGCAGTAAGGACTGTTGAAAGCCCTAGCTGCAATGCTGATCATAGGATCACCACTGAAAAGAGCACCCACCTATCTAGTTCACCCTGCTCTTCCCTTAAAGGGAAAGTAGAAGACAATGTCATCAAATCCTCCATTTCCCTGCCTTGGTCAATTGTCAAGCAATAGATGCAAAACTGAATCTACTAAGGAATCAGAAAGCCAACAAAGTCTGAGCTTTCAAAAGTTCTTCCACAAGGGAAAGAATGAAGAATATGTGAGTTTGGCTCCTGCGAGAATCTTTCTGTACACAAACACTAAACAACAGGTTAGGAACAGCCTCAAGGCTTACATCTTAACACCTCCAGTTTTGTTACAGATATATATGACTTTGCTAAACTTTTATCCTGCAGCCTCTCCATCTAAGCGAGTGTCGCTAAGGTTATGTGACGGAGGCTATTTTTAGAGGTGTAGGATGATCGAGCTTCACTAACTAGTACAAATTCCAGCTGCTGTACAGAAGCCGCTTCTTGCAACCAGCCCTGCAGGAAAACTGCTATTCCCTAAAAGCCCGTAGATCACACTTGTAGGCTGAATCTATTAACATGTCAAGGCAGAAATCTTTTCTTTCCCCCAAGACAATTATAACATAAAGATTGTTACAGTACCTTCTGCAGTAATCTCAGTCATAATGGTGACAATAAGAAACACTCTGGTGAAAAGGTCAAGTTCTATTGGCAGCTGAGAGGAGATGTCAGGCTCGGCGCTGACTCTTGCCAGAGATGCCAAATTAAAAGGTGGGAGGTCCTTTACCGTTCTTACTTTCTTGGGGGGGTATCTTTTTCTCCTTCTTTTCTGCTTCTTTTGAAGTGTCTTCTCTATAAAGCTCTGCCCTCCCCACCTCCCAAGAAACTAACCCCTCTCCCAAGGCAATGCTCACAGCTCAGGCTAAAGTATCAGCTTCTAACAAAAATAGCCAGGGCTCTCAGCGAATCTCTAGCACAGATTTTTTGGCATCCTAGGAGCCACATGCAGGGACCAAAAATAAAAAAGTGAAAAAGTCCAGCTACAAAAGAGACACCAAAGCAGGTAAGAGAAGAAGCAACAGCACAAAGGAGCTGGAAAGAACCGTTAAAGCCCCTCCATCTTAAATGTAATTACAAGGTCTAGTCAGAAAAAATATGAAATATAGACTTGACAGTAATCTTATCCATCACAGCTCAAATGTATTCTTAGCACACTTAATGCTTAGCACATTCTTTCCGGGCCTTATTTGGGTTGGGAAGGGTGCTGTGAAGTCAGACAGAATGACTAAAGAGGAAAATAAACTGAGGTAAATTCACCCTGTTAAATTTCCCGCTGACACTGAAAATACATCATCATCTTTTTTTGTAGTTCTTTCCTTACGTACTAAGAACCCACTGGATTAGATCAAGAGTCCACCTGTTCTAGCATCCTGTTCCTTAAATCTGTGAGTGTACAATGCTAATATGTTGGTTGGTAAAACATGGATATACCATGTATTTTAATAATAACTCCGCTAATACTGGTCCAGAAAAAAAATGTTACATGCACTTGAGTCCCCAATGCAATGATAGGACTTTATGCACCACTATGTTCATGCTATGGATTGCAGAACTGGGAGATGCTTTCTGCAGATAGTACCCTGTTTCCCCGAAAATAAGTCCTACCCCAAAAATAAGCCCTAGCAGGATTTCTATGCATTTGTGGTATAAGCTCTAGTGTGTCTTCTTGAGAAAAAATAAATATAAGACAGTGTCTTATTTTCGGGGAAACACGGTATATGATGCCTACATTGTTCATTAAAATGCAGAATGAGAAAAGTTTTCAGACAGTGTTTTGGCCAAAATCTACAGGACAGAGCTGCATAGTTACCATCCAAAGATCCTGAAAATGTCACCTTGTGGCAAGAAACCCCTGTGAGATGCTTCACATTAGTCAGATGTCACCCTGTGACTTGGTCCCATCACATTGTGTGTTTCTGCTCTCCTCCTATGATTCAGGTTGGGGAGTTATGGAGGCATACAGTGTGATAGGGCAATGGCAGAAAGTGAAAAGTTCTCTAGTCAGAATTGTTGACCACTATTGTGGGTGGTGAGCTGCAGTGTGTTGCAGTGGCTCAAGTGGTTAAGACGCTGAACTGCAGGCTGGAAGGTTGGTAGTTCAGCAGTTCGAGACCCTAGTGCCGCATGACGGAGTGAGCTCCCGTCTCTGGCCCCAGCTCCTGCCAACCTAGCAGTTCGAAATCAAGAAATTGCAAGTAGATAAATAGGTACCACTTCAGTGAGAAGGTAACAGCGTTCTGTGCACCTTGGTGTTTAGTCATGTCGGCCACAATGACCACAGAAATGTCTTCAGACAGCGCTGGCTCTTCGGCTTGGAAACGGAGATGAGCACCGCAACCCTCGAGTCGGATTCAACTGGCTTTCGAGCAAGGGAAACCTTTACCTTTACATTGTGGGTGGATTGAGAGCAGTGTTCCCTCTAAGCTAAGTTAGTGTGAGCTAGCTCACAGTTTTTTAGCCCCCGGCTCACACATTTGTGTCCTAGCTCAGGAAGGATGGCTCCAGATAAAACTAATTTATGCAGCAGTCAAATTGCTCACTCACAACTTTAATGCCAGTAGCTCACAAAAAGAATTCTTGCTCTCAAGACTCCACAGCTTAGAGGGAACATTGACTGAGAGAAATGGGAATTCTAACCCTTGCCGATAAATCCTAGGAGACAGGCGATGCTCCCGCCAGTTCATGAAAGCTGGTTGTCTCTGGGCTTCTGTGGCAAAATAGAGAAGTATGCACTTCTATTATCTGACTGAAATGCCCCCTGCCTGTATTGCCACCTCCTGGTACTCACTGGTCTACACAGAAAATCTCTTTCCTTCTCAGTCACCCTGCAGCCATTGTAGATGATTCTGACTAATAAGATACTGCATCACCAGCCACAATAAGATGGGAGTGAATCACTTGCTATGAGCTGGGCAGCATTGTTTACATGGGGAAGCCATTTTAGAGGGCATCTCTGTAGCAGCAGGCCGTGGTCTGTTTCACCTTGCCCGACTATCCTAACAGTGGTTGCAGGTAGCTGCATTTATCTAAGCAAAATCCAAAACCAAAAGAATGTTTTAATTTTTATTGGGTGGTCTTAATAGAAAGTATTATATGGCTTTTGATTTTGGATTTTAGTCTTAGAGTGGCTCTGCTTCTTTCCTATCCTAAGACATCCAGAACTTTGAGTGGCTACCACAGCCTTAGAATTAGACATCCATCTGGCCACCTGTGACAAGGAAAAGCTGCTTGAAGCAACCGGGCAGAAGCCCCACTACCACTGAGGTCTGTGCACAGATGCTGCAACCACAAGGTTCTTGGGTGTCCGCAGCAGAAGACACATAGCAGCATGCTGAGACTGAATACCATTAATCTATGTTTCCTAGCAGAAAAAGATAGAGGCCAGATCTGAGGCTGGTGGAATGGAGGACCCTGCAATGCAACACCTTTTTGTGTTGCCAAAGTCATATGAAGAACACTCAGGAGCACCTACAGGACAGCTCCTTCTCACACCAACATCAGTGCTAGGAGGAGGAGCTGCAATGTGGGCTCTCCTGCATGGTGCAGGGGTTCCTCATATTACCTGGCAGTGTGGGAAGGAGCAGCACATTCTGCAAAAGTAATGTGAGCTTTTTCTCAGGCTACAGAGAGCCCTGGCATGCCATGTTATTTCCCTAGCCAGAGAAATACACGTAGTACTATGCCTGTAGCCCCTGCACTCTCTATTTTTCTCTCCTGCAAAGAGAGGAGAATATTTAAAGAAGTTGAAAGTATCTAGATGGGAAGCAGCTGTAACATACTACTGGTATCCTTATGAGGGATGCATAATGGTGTGGTATGGTTGCTGTGAGAGCTCTCTCACACACACTCTCTCTCTTGGCAGAGAAACAGCTTATGAACAGAAGCATGCAGGGGATGGTATCAGGTAGAAGAACCAAGAAAGAGGGAACTATGCCAGCATTTATTTTTAACAGGCTGTGCCAGCTTCACTGCCTACTTGCCCCTACTTGTCTGCTTCATAGATCTCTATTCTTCTGAGTACAAAGGGACCTGAGTTCCTCTTTTGGTTCTGGCAATGCAGCCTGCTGACCTTTCATGCTATGCAGCTGAGGTTCTGAAGAGCAGGACCCCACACCGATGCACTGATATCAAGAGATGCAAGCTTCTATGAATAGACTGGGCTTTGATTAGGAAGGTTTAAAAATCAGGTTTGGATTGGAACAAATACATGAATAAATAAGAACAGATCAATTCTTGGCCATATTTATCATTCTATCAACAACGCTGATAAAGATTACATTGTTGCACTAGCTTCTACTGACACAAGGGAGCAAAATGTATGGTGACCAAGCAGAACAAATTTCATTGCCAGTCCGACTGTAGTCCCAGCCCCATCACTGTCACCTTCTGATGCACCCCTGGAGAAGGTCAGGCTTTCCTGTGACCATTATGTAAGTTAATAGCTGTGCTACAGGCTGCAAAGTAAGGACAGACGTGATCAGAACAGCCTCACCGTCAGTTTTGATTAAGATGTGATGAACCTGATAGTGGTCCTCCTATCCAACGTTGTATCACAAACTCTTATGGGATGATGGGAGTGGCTTCCCAAGTATTCCATACATGTTCAGCATTTTGTACTATTGTGGCAAATGCTACAGCTGTGGTTCAGGTATACATTTTCTTTCTCCTGCCAGATCTTTGACTGGCAACATTCCAGAAGTATGTTTGGGCTCTCTCCCACTTACTTTCCCTAAGTCCATTGATTATTTTACATTTCAGTGACTATTTTATTCTGTAGGTTTAATTCAGTTTTGTTGAAAACTTCACTCACAAATTCAGTAAGTGGTTAAATAGTGTAAGGAAGAAAAGAAGGTCTTGGTCAGCCCAGTCCTAAACCTGCAATGCCAGCGGTGAACCAACACTAATGTGGAGTTATAGCTGCTAGTTGGTATTCTAGGACCATTCTGCTGAGGGGAAATAAGTGACACAAACACCCCACAGCAAGGGTCCAGGTGCATAGTTATCACACTGGCATCCACCAATCATGGTGGAACACTGAAGTGCAGGGCTTTTTTTGTAGAAAAAGCCCACCAGAAACTCATTAGCATAATAGGCCACACCCAACAGCAGAAATCATTAGCATATTAGGCCACACCTTTGACAGCACAGCTCGTTAGCATATTAGGCCACACCCCACATGTTACCAGACGTGTGGTCATCCAACCACACCCACCTTTTGCTTCTTATTCTGTTTACTTTGTTGTCAAAACCCTGGGCTTTTTTTGTAGCAGGAACTCCTTTGCATGTTAGGCCACACACCCCCTAATGTAGCCAATCCTAATGAGTGTTTGCTGTTGGGTGTGGCCTATTATGCTAATGAGTTCCTGCTGGGCTTTTTCTACAAAAAGAGCCCTGGGTTCCCTTGCTTGAAAAATAGCCCTGCAGAAGTGTCCACATCCCCCTAATATCATGTAGCTGTCATCCACACAAGAAGTGCCAGAAGGCGGGCAGAGAAAAGTGGCCAGCCCCTGTAGCCTCAAGGAAGCCAGTGACATGAGGAGCAGAAGTACCAGAATTAACATACTTCAGTGAACTTCACAAAAGACTTGTGCATTCCTTTTCATATTCATTACAAATACAAAAATGGAGTGTTAATACGACAATGAAACAAATCCCTCATGTAAACAGTAGGGATGCTGAAAATTTCTCTGCGAACACGTTAAACTGTCAAACTTACCATAGTCAAAGGTTATGATCAGATGTGAGCCAGTCACCCAGTCTGTTCGGTTCATGCCGGGTAGACACAAACACCTGCTGAGCCAGTTTGCATTGGGTTTTCCCAAAAGTGCATACAAAAGACACTACTAATTCAAACTGATCGGCAGCCATTAGCTACTCTAAGAACTATGCAAATGAGCACTGACGGGTAGGATTTTATTGAAACATGACATTCACTGATGACTGATTTATATGATTTGTGAGGGATTTAATGATTGATTTAATTATCTACTAAAACAAATGCCTCCTCAGCAGAGTACTTATGCAATAAGGATAGTGGGGTAGTAGAATAAGACTGTTTGAGAATGCACATGTGTGAAAAGCCAATTGCTCTGTAAGCTGAACTGACAGTTGTTGAAGCATTCCTATTAAAAAGACAATAATGGGGGGGGGAACATGATTTTTATTTCATTTTGTTCTAGTTTCTTTTGTTAATGTAGTCTGTGGCATTAGCAGTTTCACTTTTACAAGGCAGGCAGAATTTTCACTGATAAGGGCAGAGAGAGAGAGAGAGAGAGAGAGAGCAGTATTCCTTAGATTAAGATAAGACAGGCACTAGGGTTGCCAGGTCTCTTCTTACCCATGCCAGGGGGCTCCCAGCTCCTCATCAGCAATGCTCTAGCTTTCGGGGCAAAAACTTTATGGTAACCAGCAATGTTCCCTCTAAGCTGTGGAGTCTTGTGAGCAAAACTTCTACTTTGTGAACTACTGGCGTTAAAGTTGTGAGCAAGCGATTTGGCTGCTGCCTAAATTAGTTTGCTCTGGAGCCATCCCTCCTGAGCTGAGACAAAAATGTGTGAGCCAGAGGCTAAAAAACTGTGAGCTAGCTCATACTAACTCAGCTTAGAGGGAACACTGGTAACCAGGTACCAATTCATATACTTGTCCATGTGGGCTTTCAAACCGCTGGGTGGACGGGAGCTGGGATATAGACTGGGAGCTCACCCCGGCCACACAATCAAAGACTTTACGGTAGTCACTGAAGCAGAACTAGATCTTGTTCTGGTACTCTCTTGCTTTCTCCATAATCCAGCGAATGTTGGAAATTTGATTTCTAGTACCTCTACCTCTTCAAAACCCAGCCTGTACTTCTGGCAGTTCTCTATCCACGTACCGCTGAAGTCTAGCTTGTAGGACCTTGCTAGCATGTGAAATGAGTGCAATTGTGTGATAGTTTGAACATTCCTTGGCATTTCCCTTCTTTGGGATTGGAATGTAAACTGACCTTTTCCAATCCTATGGCCACTGTTGCATTTTCCAAATTTTCTGGCATATGGAGTGCAGCACTTTAACAGCATCATCTTTTAAGACTTTGAATAGCTCATCTGGGATTTTAAAGAAGGACAATTCCATTCCTTCTTTTCTTCAGTTCAATAATTATGCACAAATGAACAGTGAAGCAGATCTTCAATGTCTTTCATTAAACAGGGCAAACAGGACAGTTATCGATGCTTTCAAACTTACCAAGCTGGTAATTAAAGTGCATTAATTGCATTCATAATCTTGTGTCTGCCACACTCAATAGATAAGAGAGGAATCAAGCTGCCCAAATAAGCTAAGCCTCTACGTAAAAGTCATTAAAATCACCATAGATTTTAACGGGGAGAGTCTGACTTGTAAAAAAAAAAGATTTTCTTCCTTAACAATACTTGATAATTCAGTTTTCTCTGCATGGATCATACAGGGTAGAGGCTGTTTAGGAAAGGGCGAGGGATCCCTCCATCTAGAAGCATGGGTTGTGTGCCTGGTTTTGGTCCTGATACAGAAATCTGAAATAATAACTAAAGGATGTGTGTTCACTTGGAACTATTTCCATCTATTTGGGACAATTCATTGTTGAGAACTTTTTCCTCCTTCCATCTGCTTGGTCCACATAATCTGGCACTATCTAAAATTATGCTATATGTTCTATTCAGCACACCCATTTCAAGCTTCTAACACATGCCATATCATTCATTTGACAGTAATCACTGTATGATGACCATCACATTGTATTTATGCATGGGTATGGGGACACTCCAACATGACACATTTGATTCATTTGGCCAGTCCTGCCAAGAGCCACTATGGGCCCCTGGACAAAGACTGAAGCAGTAAAAGGTAAGAAGGATTCCTTTAAGCAGTGGAAGACTAGTCCAAGTGAGGTAAATTAAAAGGAGCTTGGGCTTTGGAAAATAAAATGCAAGTTGGTGATCAGACTGGCAAAAGGGACTATGAGGAGCACATTGCAAAAAACATAAAGCCCAACGATAAAAATTTCTTCAAATACATTACAAGCAGAAAACTGATCAGTAAGGCAGTGGGGTCACTGAATGACCAGGGGTGAAAGGATCACTAAAGGATGATAGGGAAATGACAGAGAAGCTGAATGCATTTATTACCTCTACTGTGTAAGATGTCAAGTGCTTGCCCACTCCAGAACTGCTGATTTTTGGAGGGGTGTTGAAAGACCTGAGTCAGATTGAGGTGATGAGGTCCTGAGTCTGATGGAGATCCAGAGGAGATCCAGGAAATTACAGGCCAGTTAGTCTAATGTCAATACCAGGAAAATTGGAGGAATCCATTTTTAAAGATAGAATTGGTAGATATATTGATGAACAAAAGCTATTGAGGAGGAATCAGCATGGATTCTGTAAGGGAAGATCTTGTCTCACTAAGTTTTTAGAGTTCTTTGAGGGGGTGAACAAGCATATAGACAAGGGTGACCCAATAGATGTTGTTTACCTAGACTTCCAGAATGCTTTTAATAAAATTCCTCATCAAAGGCTCCTAAGTAAACTCAGCAGTCATGGGATAAGAGGACAAGTCATCTTGTGGATTAAAAACTGGTTAATTAACAGGAAACCGAGTGATTATAAATGGGCAGTTTTCAGAGTGGAAGGTGGTAAGGGGGAAAAAGAAGGATTGGATTTATACCCCACCCTTCACTACCCAAAGGAGTCTCAGAGTGGCTTACAAACTCCTTTCCCTTCCCTTCCCCACAACAGACACCCTGTGAGGTAGGTGGGGCTGAGAGAGCTCTTGACAGATATGGCTCTTTTTCAAGGACAGCTCTTATCAGAACTATGGCTTGCCCAAGGTCATCCAGCAGGTACAAGTGGAGGAGTGGGGAATCAAACTTGGTTCTCCCAGATTAGAGTCCACGCAATTAACCACTACAGCAAACTGGCTCTCCAGTGGGGCACTACAGGGCTTGGTTCTAGGTCCGGTGCTTTTTAACTTGTTCATTAATGATTTGGAGTTGGGAGTAAGTGGCTAAGTTTGTGGATGACACTAAGTTGTTCAGGGCAGTGAGGATCAGGGAGGAATGTGAGACACTCCAGAGGGGACTGTCAAGGCTTGTCGAGTGGGCGTCAACATGGCAAATGAGGTTCAGTGTGGGCAAGTGTAAAGTAATGCACATTGGAGCCAAAAACCCTAACTTTAAATATACATTGATGGGGTCTGAACTGGCAGTAACTGAGCAGGAGAGAGATCTTGGAGTCCTGGTAGACAAGGGTGCTGACTCAGTGTGTGACTGCAATAAAAAGGCAAATGCTATGCTGGGTATTATTAGGTAGGGGACTGAGAACAGCCAGTATCATAATGCCCCTGTATAAATCTATGGTGTGGGCTCATTTGGAATATTGTGTACAGTTCTGATCATCGCATCCCAAAAGAGATACTATAGCATTGGGGAAAGTGCAGAAAAGGACAAATAAAATGATGAAAGGTTAAAGTGGTTAGGGCTCCTTAGCTTGGAGAAGCGTCGATTGAGAGGTGACATGATAGAGGTTTACAAGATTATGCATGGAATAGAGATGGTAGAGAAAGAAGTACTTCTCTCCCTTTCTCACAGTATAAGAACTCGTGGGCACTCAATTAAATTAATGAGCAGTATGTTTAGAACACATGAAAGGAAGTACTTCTTCACCCAAAGAGTAATTAACATGTGGAATTCACTGCCGCAAGAAGTGATGGCAGATACAAGCATAGACAGCTTCAAGAGGGGACTGGATAATCATATGCAACAGAGATCCACCAGTAACTATTAGTCAGTAGACCAGGCCTGTAGCTACAGTGGGGCATCTCGGGGCTAGGCCCCCTGACTTACTGGCAAGGCCCCACGACTTCCCATCTAGCCCAGGGCCCCTAAGTGGCAGCAGGTATGGGGAAGGAGTTGGGTATTCCTTTAATTCAATTAGCCAGTGCCCCTTAAGAAATGTGAATGCCCCCCAACTTTAAAAATCCTGGCTACGGGCCTGCAATAGACTGTGTCTGGGGCAGTGATACTCTGTATTCTTGGTGCTTTGGAGTAACCGTGGGAGAGCCTCTGGAGTTCTGGCCCCACCGGTGGATCTCCTGATGGTACCTGGGATTTGGCCACTGTGTAACACAGAGTTTTGGACTGGATGGGCCATTGGCCTGATCCAACATGGTTTCTCTTAAATTCTTATGTTCTTATTTTATTCTGTTCAGATTTCCCTGCACCCCTAGTGGCTACAGGCACAACTGCATGAAAAGAAAATAGTTGGAAAGGCATTCAGCTGGATACAGCATGATTCTGGCTTCAGGGGCCCTCCAGCTGACTTGAGGCCCCTGAATTTTGTCCCCCAATTCCCCCCGTTGGAAGTTCTGCATGTGGTATATACTGCTAAGTAATACAGCTGAGGAAATAGGATATTCATCATGGCAGATGCTGACTGCTTTGAAAAACATGAAGTTTGAAAAACTCTGAAGGTTCAAACAAGGTGAGACAGAGATCATAGTTCTGGCAAGAATTGTTACGCATAAATTTCAGGTGAACACATCCCTAATTTGGATCAAGGCCATGTAAGTAATATTTTTATTCTTTCCCCATGTGATTTGGCCTACTGAAACCACCCACCACATGCTCCTATTAGCCTGCAAAGGCGGAAGGATGGCGAGCACCTGTCTTTTTTCTGTTATCTCTATGCAGGGACCAATGTTTTGCTTGCATGCGTTGATACACAGGCAGCTGTGCAGACGATGGGAAACAGAAACAACTGCTATACTTGCCCCATTCCCAGGTCACCGGTACTGAACCCGTAGAATTACAAATGTTTTGCTTTCCCACATATTCTATACATTACGCCAGGTAAGCAAACTTGTTTCAGTAATGTATCCGGTGAGGAATCTGTAACACACACATATAAAATGAGAGGTTTAGGGTCAAAACAAGTGAAACATGAGATGTCAATTATAGTCAGATGTTTTAATATGCTTAATTTTCCTTTAAAGCAACAATGCTAAGAAAGGTCAATCTGAATCAGGGCAATGCTGTTAAAGCATGGGGTGGGGTAGCCCTATTCTTTCATGCAATTTCCTGATAAAAATTGTTCCAAGCCCAGGGCTATTATTAGTTCCAGAAGCAAAAAAAAAATAAAAAAATAAAAAAGCCTTTCCTAGATATACAAACTAAGGGCCAAGCTACATGTGACAGGAGGGATCTTCATGTATTTATAAATGTGTCTACCCTAAAGCAGGGGTGCGGGGTCTATTTTTAAACAATAGGAGAGCACATGGGTAAGGGAGCTAATCTAATGCTGTGGTCTATTGCTTTCAGTAGTTTTATCCCACCAGGCTCACTTCCAACACAGGAGCTGGGCTACAAGAGAAATGCAGAAAAAACAGAGTGCAGTGAAATAACATAGTAGAGAAGGTAGAGCATAGCTCTCTTCAACCTCACACCCTCTTATTTAAATTAAAAATAGATTCCCCCATCCCAACTTTAGAAGCAAACAAGCGGGGTTATGTATAAGTGCACAAAGATTTTCCCCAGGGGAAAATGGTACACTAATGTCGCAGAATGGGCAGAAGGATCAGGCAGTGGCTTTGCAAGCTTCAACCCATTTCTTCACCCAATCCTTGCAAGCCCAGTAAAGAGATAGCAAGATGTTCTTGTTAAACATAGTACACAAAGGCATTTTATTTATTGTATCTCTATTATTTATGCCTACTACTTCCTTTCTTAGGCTGCTAAAGAGCCCCCATGTATCTGAGCTGTAAAAGAGAAACAGTAGATAGATTTTCACAAAGTAGCCATCCAAAATGTGGATATTCTTTCCCCCAGCTGTCTGAAATTTGACAGGAAATCAAGGTATAAAGAAGATTTTAAAAAATGGGATTCTATACCAGCCCAAATGAAATTGACAAAATATGGCTTTCTTCAAGCGACAAACTACTTCAAAAACTATACAAAAAACTATTAGAGGACTTGGTACTAGATGAAACCATAAAAACACCAATGAGAGTTTGGACTAAGGAGATTGGACATTCAATAGATATAGAGAGCTGGTCCAAAATCCGGAAAGCCTTAAATTACATGAGAGCGACTCCTTTTAAAGAAAAAATATATAAATTATTATACAGATGGCACTTGACTCCTACTAGAATAGCAAAATGCTTCCCTAGATCTTCTAATATTTGTGGGAGATGTAAAAGAAATGTAGGATCTTATCTTCACATATGGTGTGATATTGATAAAATTCAAGCTTTTGGGGGAAAAATTCATAAGGTTTTTCTAGATATTTTAAAAATCAATATTCCATTAACACCTGAAGCCTATTTACTTAACATATTACCAGATAATATAAAGGATCTTACTTATATAAGTGTATACATATTAACAGTGGCTAGAATACTTATTGCGAAACAATGGAAATACAAGGTTATTCCTACAATAAAGGAACTTAAATATAAGATATTGGAAGTTGCAGAAATGGATAAGTTAAATATAACGCTACAAAACAGAGGAGATATTTTGGAAGAGCTGGAAAATAATATATGATTGGCTGAAGATAAAGAAGATGGATTAGACTCAAAAATATGGAAAGTTATACTATATTATATCATGTATAAGAAGGAGAAATGAATTTTACATCAAGTAATGTATAACAATGTTGGCAAATATATGCATCCGACTGAAAATGAAATACATTTATAAAAAAAAGAAAGAAAGAAATTTGACAGGAATTATTCCTTGGGTGACGGATAACTACCAGTAAGACATTCATCCCACATGGATGGAAATGTGTTTCCCATTTAAACTCATGTAAACAAAAAGTAAACAGATACTAAACTGGGAAATGAAATTGGCTGGGACAACAGTTGGAACATAGGAAGAAAAAACTTGTGCTGAGTTTGATTAAACACAGTCTATCTCTCACTTAGCCAACTCCATGGCAGTGATACCAACCAGCCAGGTATACTTTTTCACCACCATCATGTCTGCAAAGTATCATTCTGTTTCGGGTAGCAAGACGCCTGTTACATTTTGGCCTGGAGAGATTGAATGCCTCAGCTGTCTTGTAGCCAATTTTCTAAACACCCTGCAGATCAAATCACTCACATCCTATCCAATTTAGTCACCACATTAATTACTGAGTCACTGAATGTTCCCAGGGCTCTTGTTAGTATTCTATGGATGCCTTTCAGTCAGAACAACCTATGGATAGAATACTTGGAGGTTCAAGACTCACCACTTCTTAGCTGCCTCCATGTTCATCTAATAAAAATCTTCCAAAACTCTGCAGTGAACCCTGTTGGTTCTTCTTAGCCTCTCAGATATTATAAGAAAATACCAAAGTGGGTATCGCCTCTGGAGGCCTTTATAATGCCAACATTAATAACAGAGAATAAAAAGATAACATATGAAGTCCTACTGGATGAAGAAAATGAATTAAAATCGTGGCAATCTTTACAAGCAATGAACATAAATCTCACTAGCTGGGAAAGGATGCAATTAAGCTCAAGAGTTACAAGGGACAAAAAGTTGAAATTTTATTATTCAGAAATAGAATTAGACAAAATATAGTTGAGAGAGAAAGAAAAACTGGTGCAAAAAATTTATGACTTTCTACTAGAAGAACTAATGGAGGACTGGAAAAAACCATCAATGATTAAATGGGAAAAAGATCTGGGATGTAATATAGAGCGAGAAGAATGGGAAAAAACATGGAAATCGATTAAACTATTAAGATCCACATCGTACAAAGAAAATATAATTAAAATGATAAACAGATGGCACTGGATGCCAGATAGATTGCAAAAATGTTATTCTAATGTTTCAGGGAACTGTTGGAGGTGTAGGAACAACATAGGAACGTACTTCCATATACGGTGGAAATGCGAGAAAATGCAAAAATTCTGGAAAAATACTAAGCAGTTGATTAAAGATATTATAGGGATAGACCTAGCAATTACACCAGAAATTTTCTTATTAAACATCACACCAGAAGGACTTAAATACAATGAAACATGTATTATTTTATATGTAATTACTATGTCAAGAATACTTATTGCAAAAAACTGGAAGACAGATAGAATACCGAGTAAGGAAGATTTGATTAGCATACTTTTTGAGGTAATCAAAATGGATAAGTTGAATATGTTTTTGGTGGGAAAATCAGAGGAAAAAATTAAACAGAAATGGCAAAATACCATAAAATGGTATGAAGAAAATTTGTAATGTTAACCCCCAATTGTTAGAAAACAAAAGATAAATGTATGTATGTTGTTGAAAACTGAAAATAAAAATGATTTAAAAAGCAACTTTTTAAACCATCAACTATGATATCCTTCTAGAAACAACCACATGTTGTGACTTAATACAAAAAAAGTACCTGGGGAAAGGAAATTAATGTGACGATGGCCACAGTGGTGGGAGGAGAGATTAGCCCTTCTTTAAACCATTTTCCTGATAGGAATCACCCCATCACCCCATCATCCATCAGCCTGGCAAAGCTGCTGTTGCCATAGTGTGGCCCCGGTCACACGGGCCGGATATCGCAGGGGGGCATGACTAATTGCCCTGGCGCAGTTTGATCCGCGATTACACGATCAGACGCACCGGCGGCACACCACGGGTCCTTCCCTTGGCGCCGGCGGGGAAAAAAAGGGATGGCGGGGGGATCACCACACGAGCTTGATCACATCACGGGAGTCTGGAGGCAGCCCGTGGCAAACGCTTACTAGTACTTTGGAGGTACTACTTTTTTAATGCGCATTTTAGGCGGTAAGCCACGGGTGCGCTCCACTTCCCAGATGTTGCGCCCACCATCCATGCCTCTCCCGTGGCAACTTTTCCGTGTGACCGGGGCCTGAGTGGAGTAGGGGGAGATATACAGGCAGCCTTAACATATTTGCCTCCCTCCTCCAACCTTAGTTAACAATAGCTTGGGGTGAACATGATTTCTATCAAAGAAACAGCATGGGGAGGAGGTTAAAGCAACCTCCTGCACTGACTGTGCCTCAGTGATGCCCCTCCACATAGCTGATTTTTAGTTTTCAAGAAAATGTCAGTCTTGAGATGCTTGATGAATGCTCAAACCTCTGGGCTTTCCGTTTTTGTTATTGGTATTTAGAGTACATCTTGCTTTGAGAACCATGACAGATTTTTGAGGAGCTCAACTTTATATAGATATGAAATTCCCATTTTATTGTCACAACAACCTTGAAGGTTAGATTGGGCTGAGAGATTTTAGCAGGTCTAATGACACCGAGTTACCTTAACCTAATTAGCTTAAGTGGCAGTCCTATGCAGATTTACTTGAAATCAAACTTCCTTCGGATATGATTGTGCTGCAATCAATGTTCCCTCTAAGCTGTGGAGTCTTGTGAGCAAGAATTCTTTTTGTGAGTTACTGGCATTAAAGTTGTGAGTGAACAATTTGACTGCTGCATAAATTAGTTTGATCTGGAGCCATCCTTTCTGAGCTAGGACAAAAATGTATGAGCCGGGGGCTAAAAAAACTGTGAGCTAGCTCACACTAACTCGGCTTAGAGGGAACACTGGCTGCAATTAAAAATCTGCTTATTATTTTAGATATGCTTGCCTGATTGTGCTGCAGTCTGCCTCACAGACATTTCAAAGGATTTTTATATGCATTGTCTGCTAAATGCAATTCTCTAACTCCTCAAATTGCAGTGCTATCTATGTTTATATTTATGCCATCAATTTGCACAGTATTAACTATGGGCAACTTTTGATGCTTTGAAATACAAAAAGTTGAAAACACATTCATTAACTATGAAGACACAGAATGACAGAATTAAAGGGGCAATAAAATAATACAATTTTTATGACATAAAAATAAGCATCCAATGAATGTGGGAGCATTCAGTGTTTACAAGACAGTTTGCTAGAGTTGTCACAAGAACTTGGAATTCTCCCATAACACATTGGCAACAAAGGTATTCTTTTACTAGTCCTGTGAACTTTTGTACCAACATAACTAACTTTTCCTAATTTGCAGGACAGTATCCAGAAGAAGAAGAACATGAGAACATAAGAAGAGCCCTGCTGGATCAGACCAATGGTCTATCTAGTCCAGCCACAGTGGTCAACCAGTTCCTATGGACAGCCAACAACAGAGCATAGAGGTCAAGGCCTTCCTCTGATATTGTCTTCTGGCTCTGGGATTCAGAGTATTAGTGCCTCTGAATGTGCAGGTTCCCCTTAGTCACCATGGCTAGTAGACATTGATAAACTTATCCTCCATGAATCTATCTAATCCCTCTTTAAAGCTGTTTATTCCTATGGCCATCACTATATCCTCTGGCAGTGAATTCCACATTTTAATCACTTTCTGTGTAAAGTAGTATTTCCTTTTGTCCATCCTGAACCTACTGCCCATCAGTTTCACTTCAAGTTCTAGTATTTGGGGGGGGGGAGAAGAGTAGGTTTTCATATCCCACTTTTCTCTACCTTAAGGAGTCTCAAAGTGGCTTACAATCACCTTCCCTTCCTCTCCCCCACAATAGGCACCTTGTAAGGTTGGTGGGGCTGAGAGAGAACTGAGACTGGATCAAGGTCATCTAGCAGGCTTCATGTGGAAGAGAGAGGAATCAAACCCAGTTCTCCAGATTAGAGTCTGCCACTACGCCATGCTGGCTTCAAGGTATTATACAGTTTTGTGGTTGAAGCTGGCTAATCCTGAAGCATACCTCAATTGGAGGCTATTTGTGAACCATGTATGTGCAGAGCATTTTCAGGAAAATGGGGATCCCATTAAGGTTATTTTCTGGAGTGGATTTAAGCAACAGGGAGAGCTACCCAAAGTCAGAACTGCAATTGCCAAAATCCAGAGTCCATTTTCATGTTCTTAAAATCGAAAAAAAATTGAATTGAGAGCCTATTTATACTTGGCAACTGATGGCTACATGGAGTGTGAATGGGAGAGTGAATTAGCAGATCCTCAGCCAGTCATGACAGCTGCAGCTGTTCTGAAGGACGATGGTGAATAAAGGACATTTTAAGAGATGAAGGGAAAAGGCTGGGTCTTTAATAGGCCTGTCATTCAGCTTAGCTTGTATATTACTTTCCCTGAACAATATGTCACCACTTGTGACTGTCAGTCATCACAGATTCTTGACCACACTCCAACATGTATCCACAGTCAACTCTCCAAAGAATTTCAGAAGGTGTTTTCCAATTCCATGTAGGCTGCAGGAATAAATCTTTTATTAAAATTCCTTCTGCCTGTTCCTCATTTGTATACAATTCCAGCTAATAAGAAGTTTAATATCCAGTTGGGGGGGGGGATACAATTTTGCTTTTACAGTCAGCAATTTTAACACATGCATATACCCCAAAACCCTGGAACCTAATAGAATGCTTAAAATTATATAATTCTATAGAGCTTTATCATACATATCTTATTCATATTCACTTTCTAAATCATGGACCAACTGACTGATTGCAAAATTGTACTCTGGAGTAAGGAAGAATCATTTGTGTAGATAGATTTAGGTTAGTATTATTCATTAGTAGAGTGTCAGGAATGTGGGTGACCAGCTGAGAAATGAAACCATATTCATTCTGACTCATGAGGTCCAACCAGGGCAACATGAGGCTCTGAGCGCAGGATGCCAAGCAGAATTACAGAAGAAATGTTTAAGCAAGTAATTATTGAGAGTGTAAACCTAGGCAGGAGCTGTCTATTAGGTGACTATTAAAAGAGCATAAAGTCAGCAAGGGTCCATATAGGATAATGTAGCTTTTTAACTGGCCAGGATCTGATCTGCATTTTTCTTAGCAAAAAAGGAAGTGTAAGCATTTCTGCAGAATCTCTGAGTGTACAAAAATGATTCATACCTGCCACTCCTGTTGCTTCTTTTGTGTTCGTAAGTCAAAGTCTTCTCAGAACCAGTGTTAGGGCAAACGTCGCTATGTTCACAAGTACAGCAATGAAAATACATAAGGATTATTTCATATACCTGGAAAAAACTGATCTTTCTCCGCATGGCGTTGTTGGAATGATCTCTTGTTTTTTCATGTGTCCAAAAGGGAAGGTATGTTTGAACAAAAGGAAACACGCACACACCTCTTATCCCCCTTCCTTTGCATTTTCACAGTGAGCTGCCTTGGTGTCATTGCTGACACCAATGAAACAGAAGATTTTTTTATTCAGGGGGGTGGTGGTTAGGGCAATGTTGCTCAAGGGCTTGTTACTACATTATGACAATAGAAGTGCCAGGTATTCTTCTGTGATCTTTCAAGCATTAGAAAAGTTCCTGAAGTGCACTCAGCAGATGGCCATCATGGGGTACCTAGTACCTTCCAGCAATTAGCATTGCCAAAGGAGCCAGTCTGGTGCAGTCGCTAACAGTGGCAGGCTCTAATCTGAAAGAACCAGGTTTGATTCCCCACTGCTCCACATGAAGCCAGCTGGGTGACCTTGGGTCAGTCCCAGATCTCTCAGAGCTCTCTCAGCCCCACCTACCTCACATCTACATATCATTATTGATTGACATACAATTAATATTTGAATTCACGACTTGTCATGTAGCCAATCCAATCTGGAGTTGCAGTGATATCACTGATGGCATATGAAGCCAGTCTAGAGTAAGGTAAATGCTTCACTATAAAAGGGTGAGATAGAAAAGAAGGCCACAAGACAATGCATTGCAGATACTTCTTGGCTGTTTGTGGTAGAGACTGCTCCTTCTGTTCCATACTCTCCATCTATTGTATCCTCCACTTTCCAGTGTGTGATCCCCCACAAACACTTTTAACAACTTTTCAGTCACCCCCTTAATTAATTGAAAAGAGCAGGATGTTTTCTGCAGGGGTGTAATATGGTCGCTCTCATTTTTGTTGAGACTTGATTGCTACTTCAGTTGTTTATATATAGTATTTAGATTTTCCACGTACTGAACAATTCTCTCCAATCTGTGGTGCAATCCCTATAAGCCTATTGACTTCCATAATCTTAGGGAGGGTGTAACTCTCTTCAGTACTGCACTATTATTGACTTATCCACATTGTACCCTATTGTGCCCTCTTACAGTACCTAGTCAGGTTTTGTTTGTTCTTTCTAGATTCAATGGGCTATGAACACCTATAGTTGTAACTTCACCCTGATTTTTATATTACTTGTCAACTCGATGAAGTCACAGAAAGGTGAACTTAGTAGGTCAATTTTCCATGGTGACTATTTCATTAGAAAGTGCCCTCATGTGGTGAGCACTGGTATTTACCATATTATTTACCAAACAAGGTAATCTTTACTGGATTAAAAATTTTTTAAAGCTGTTAATGATTACTTAGATCTTTTAAAAAAGTGCACTAATTGTTTAAAGAATTTTAACATGTAACTATAAAGAGTGCAATCCTAAGCCTATCTCTTCAGAAACATGCTTCACAAAGTTCAGTTACTCTTAGTAATTGTGTAGGATTGTAGCAAAAATGTGCATATAGTGGCCAAAGATAATTCTACTAGTATTATATGAGAGTCACCATAAGGAGTATTCTCCCCTTTTTGTGGTGTGAGACTTCAAAGAATAGAAAAGATAGCAAGCCCTTTTCCCATGCTTTCACAAAGGAAATAATCAAAAAGCCTCTTGGTCACCACTACTACTACTTCTCATTCTTAGGGTATGAACAGTGTTGTTCTAAGTAAAGCTATACTCTTCTAAGCCCTTTGACTTCAAGGTACTTAGAAGGCTGGAACTTTGTTTAGGATTGCTCAGAAAATGGCTTCAACTGAGGATGAAGAAAGAGAACAGTTTAATTCTTCTCATAGAAGAGTTTCATAGAAGAAGAAGAATTATAGTATCATTGTTTATGGTGTTCACATTCATCCAGATGTTGTCTCTGTTCACAGATGTTTGTAGGACCAAATATGTTTGCAGATTTTCCAGACCTCATTGCAAAGAGATAATAGCGAAAGAAAAGAATGACTTTATCAAGCCACTATCTTCAGCTTTCTGAAAATCTGCCTCTAGCTGTAAAGGTTAATAATTTTTATTCCAGCTGCTTGGAAGGATGGGAGCTGATTCACACTTGCATACACCTCATGTCTCACCACGTAATGACCTGCAGGTGAATGTATGACCAGCTTCCACTGAAACATATTGTGTCAGAGACAATAGGGAGCCCCCCCCATGTGATATAGGGTGATTCTGCATCTAGCATTTGCTCCACATTTTCTCAACTAGGAGGGAAAAGTGCAGCTCGAAACCACATTCAGGGTGCATTCAGATGGGCCATTTAGTCTGCTTTCGGCACGCTTCAGTAATGGATTTTATATCCACATTCACACTCCCAACATCTGTGTACCATCCCCAGCCATCGCTTTCCAGCTCAAACCCTCTTTAAAATGGAGTATTTTGTTACCAGGCCCCCAAGTGGTGTTTTCCTGAGTCTCCGGTTCTAGCCGCACTTTTCTGATGTCTGTTGAACCACTTCCGGTTTAAACCCCCTCTACGTTTGAAAGCTGCCCGAGGCTTCCGCTTTTCACCCACCATTTTTTTTAATGCATTGGCAGTGTGCACATAGGCAGAGCTCCACCACCGCGTTTAGAAAACCAACATTTAAGGGGTCACTTGTTTTAGTGTTTAGATGAGTTCGGAATCTCACAAAGGCCATTTTCGGGTCAAACATTTAAAGGGAAGTCTTTTGTTGGAGGAGTTGGATTAAATCGCACTGGTGGTTCTGCGCATGCGCCATGATAGTTTCCCCCCCACACGGAGGGGTGCCTATGCGCATGTGCAACTAAGGATTTTAAAAAAAATGCAGACACACGGTTCTGCACGTCAGTAGTGTAGACACTGGGGAGCGACATGACTGCGCGGTGAGGCGGGATAAGGGAGGTAAGTGTGATCACGATTATCCAGATCAAATATAATCAGGTTAGAACCAGAGCAGTTTAACCCGCTCTCAGCACGCTGTCTGACCGCACCCAGAAATACCCTGGGCCAATGCATACTGACTGCAAAGTCATCCCTGAAAGGCCATAAAATGGCCATATATCTATGCAGAAGGTACCATAAAGTCCAGTGATCAAAAGAAGTGAAAGCAGCATGCAATACAGAGGGGAATTTCTATTCCAACATGGGTTTGCTAAAACAATGGAGTGAAAAGCCTATGGAGTGAATCAGCCACAGAGAGGGCCTGTTAAGGGACCCTCCAGTTTCACCTCTGTGCTTGTTTCCTACATCTTGCCCCTCCCAAGTTTCATGGTATGGCACACAGTAAAATTAAGACAGGGTTCCAGTAAAATTCCACACAGCTCAAATGCACTTCCACCATGCCAAAAGGGAGCAGTCTAAATTGGTCTGCTTTCAGGCAATTGGGGTCGCGTTGGCTCAGAGGTTAAGACACTGAGCAGCAGACTGGAAGGTCTGTAGTTCGGCAGTTCGAGACCCAAGTGCCGCATTATGGAGTGAGCTCCCATCTCTGACCCCAGCTCCGGGCAACCTAACAGTTCGAGAGCAAGAAATTGCAAGTAGATAAATAGGTACCGCTTTGGTGGGAAGGTAATAGTGTTCCATGCCCCTTGGAATTCAGTCATGCCAACCACATGACCACGGAAATGTCTTTGGACAGTGCTGGATCTTCAGCTTGGAAACAGAGATGAGCACCATCTCTTAGAGTCGGATTCAACTAGCTTTCGAGCAAGGAAAAGTTTTACCTTTTACCTTTCAGGCAATTAAATCAGTCACTTCCCCACCTAAAATTCCAGCAATCTTTCAGTTATTAAGCATGATAACAAGCCCTAATACACAGAAGGATGTAGGCAAAAATCAGCCTTAGCATAAGCCCATTATTTCCCTTGGACACAGCTATCTATCACTCTCAGTCTTTTTATTCATCCTCCAACCTACCAGAACTAGGTCATTCACTCACGCACCCATTTTTGTATGCGTCACTTTTCCTATTTTGATTTTGCAGTTAGAATCCAAATTGACCAATAAAATCAAACATCTGGGCTCCAATAGAGTCCTGGCCTTGAAGCACCTTTGATGTCTCACTTTTAGCTTTTTTTCCTGTATAAATATAATCCCAATCCCCCTGACATTTTGCAGCAGTTTTTTGGACCATCCACCTTCTGTTCCTGTGACCATACAGGATCCTCAGAGATTTCAAGCCAGTTTCAATCTCTGCCCTGCTTGCATTCCACCCTGCTTGTGACCTCCTGGCGTACAGTACTGCTGTGTGTCTTTCTTCTCTTTCTCATTGGACTCTCCAGGATTTCCACCCTCTTCAGGACAGGCTTGTATGTTTTTATTTGCCCCATCTTGTATTTCCATTTGTAATGGTATCATTTAGATATTAGGTTCATAAGATTACTTCTGTGTGTATGTGTGTTTGAATGAGCATACAATACTCTATGTGCCTCTTGCTTTCCTATTTGCTAATTTTCAAAATAAAGATTTGATTTTTGATTTTATCTTCCACCTTTTATTTCTGGAAACCTCTAAATTCCCATATCAAAGTGTTATGGGGACTATGATCTCCATAGGGTATAATGAAGAATCATTCCAGTGAAACTGATGGAGAAAAAAAAGTGGTTAAAGGGTCTCTTAATATAAATTTGCCCAGGAATACCCATGTGTGTATTTGACACATCAAAGGATCCTCCAAGCATCAAGGGCTATACATGCAAAGGCCATTTGGGTAGCACCCCAGCTTGATTCATGATTAGCTCAGTGTTTAGAAGCCCTCTTGGAAAACTCTTGGGTAAGAGTTTGCCTTTCCCCTAGCTCATAATGTTGACAAATGCATACCTACTTCACCGTCTCATAATGCCTTAGTTTTCATCTATCCTCCAGAATTATCCCCAAGCTACTGGCCAATCCAGGGACCTGTGGGTCTTCTGAGCTTGAGTGACCAAGGTCTGGGAAATCCCTGGGTCTTTTCTCTGAGCTTTGATTAATACCTTGAACTTGTATCCAAATTAGTATGTTGCTGAACTTCAAACTTATGTGGCTCCATTTGCGAACGTTGGTAGCTGGCAATGGGAGGTGAGTTTGTTACCCAAACCACCCAACTTGATGTAAAGCTTGACTGTTTTCTTCAATTGGAAATACTTTTGAACTGCCTGCTCAGCTTGAATACTAACCATGTGTGCATGGAATCTCACTGCATATTCTAAGCTTGGGGGAAACTTCTCAGAGAAATAAGTTTGATTTGTAACACGTTCAGGAAAGGGGCTGTGGCTCAGTGATAGAACATCTGCTTGGCATGCGGAAGGTCCCAAGTTCAATTGGCGGCATCTCCAGTTGAAAGGACCAGACAGTAGGAGATGTGAAAGACCTCTGCCTCAGACCCTGGAGACCCACTACCAGTCTGAGTAGACAATACTGACTTTGATGGACCAATGGTCTGATTCAGTATAAGGCAGCTTCATGTCTTCATGTGTTCAAGGTTTATACTGACTGGACAAAAATTCTATTCTGAACCAGGTAAGAAAAGACGATCAGCTATAGTTTTTCTGTCCAATCCTAAACAGAGTTACACCCTTGTAAGCCCCCTGATTTCAACGGTCTTAGAAAAGTGTAACTATCTTTTTGATTATATTGATGGCAGTAAACTGCTCATGATAATGGGGTCAAAAGACATGATAACATGCACAATTGCCTGTTTCTTTTAGAGGAAAACAATTGCAAATATATGTAGCATATCATTCATAGAATAACCTACCACAAAAAAGTCATTTCAGTAAGACAGCCTCTTTCTGTAATGTTATAATGTATATAACATACCCCAGAGTATTGTTCCATAGGAATGGTACCATTGGACCAAGCAACCCTATATAATAGAGATGGTGTTCTTGACAAAATCTTGTGACTAACTTCACAAGTGTACCAATATCAGCATTCACCTTGTTGGATTACCTATACAACTACATTGGTGCAATCATAACCAGCACCAACCAGTCTTAATATCTGACAATCAGCTGAGAATGGAGAGAGATGCGATATGATGGAATGAACCTATAGTACCTGCCTCACAGAGCAGGCAACAGCTGTTGTGTTGGCTACCACAGGTTCCTTTCTGCCCCAGGCTCAATACATATGTTATTTATAATGTGTCCCTGCAATGTAACTTTCCACTAAATTAGAAATTAACAAATACCTCAATTTATTACACTTCTTAAAAGCACATCAGGTCTTTCATATAATATTTTCACACATAGGTAAAATTACCACTGACTGTGGCTGTCGCTGAACATCAGAATGACACAAGGAATGCTCATCTGTCATTACTTCACAAGTTGGTGCAAAAAAAAACCCTTTACAAGCTATTTTTCAAGTTATTAATGTTGATTATTCTACTGCTAAAATGATTATATGTATAATTTTGAATATATAATTAACCCAGTGATTTGTATGGACACTTTAACACTAAAAAGATGTTATTTATAATGTGTCCCTGCAATGTAACTTTCCACTAAATTAGAAATTAACAAATACCTCAATTTATTACACTTCTTAAAAGCACATCAGGTCTTTCATATAATATTTTCACACATAGGTAAAATTACCACTGACTGTGGCTGTCGCTGAACATCAGAATGACACAAGGAATGCTCATCTGTCATTACTTCACAAGTTGGTGCAAAAAAAAACCCTTTACAAGCTATTTTTCAAGTTATTAATGTTGATTATTCCACTGCTAAAATGATTATATGTATAATTCTGAATATATAATTAACCCAGTGATTTGTGTGAACACTTTAACACTAAAAAGTTCTTTTAAAAATAAATCCTTTCAACTCAAGTATTTTCTTTTATGCATGCCTACAGTGGAAAAAGAAAATGTACTAGCTATAAGGAGTTTTTACCAACTAAGTACTGCTAAACTTACAAAATATGCAACACAATCCTATCCTTGCTACATGGCCTGGTTGAAAATAGGATTGGTACTAAATCCCTCACCACTGCAGTGAAGCTACAATGGAATACTTATGATATTATAAGTACTATGTTGACATAAATACACTAGAATAAGGGGAAGGAATGGCAGATTTGGGGGAGATCAAAAATAGTGCTCTCTCAAATCCCTTGCTGGCATAAAGTTGTGCCACTAAAACAGCTGTTGGAATGAAAAATAATTCTTCTGAAGTCCATATGGAGCCCCAGGATCCAAACACTACCAACCCATGTGAAGCCCCTACCTACATTGGAGGATACAGTTTTAACTAATTAAGAAGCCTATCAGAAGTCAGCATCAAGACCGCCTCTGGTGAAACAGGCCTGCTCTGGCCTGCAGGCACTATTCTGCCCCGCTCTCCTAGGGGTTGCCAACTCCCTGAGGGGCTTCCATTCTCAGGTAGCCTACCACCACCACCCCCTGATCATTGTTGGGATTTCCCACTGAAAGGATCAGGACTCCCAGCTTCCCTTCCCAGTTCAGAATTCTTCTGAATTCAATATTCTTATTACGAATTGTAAAGCACCATTTTAGCTGTATTTATTGAGGGGGCAGTTTACTGCCTTGCACGCCCCTGGGGGAATACCCCTTGCTAACTGCGTGCTTTCCTCCCTGGCTCCCCTTTTAAAAGAGCAAGTCTGAGACAGGGGAGGTCTATGTGGTACAAAGAACCACTCCCAGCATTCAAACTTATAAAGTATTTATTTAAAAGAAAATGTTTACAAGAATACTTTTAGCACAGCACCAGATTTGAGCAAGGGATGGATAAAAATGCAATCCGCTGTCCCTCTCACTATATAGGCCCTATCAGATGTTATAGTAGGACAGACTCTTTAAGCTCTTGTCCTCTAGTGGATCAAAAACTGGCTAATTAGTAGGAAACAGAGAGTGAGTATAAATGGGCAATTTTCTCAGTGGAGAGTGGTAAGCAGTGGGATACCGCAGGGATCAGTACTGGGTCCGATGCTTTTTAACTTGTTCATTAATGATTTGGAGTTGGGAGTAAGCAGTGAAGTGGCTAAATTTGTGGATGACATGAAATTGTTCAGGGTGGTGAAAACCAGGGAGGATTGTGAGGCACTCCAAAGGGATCAGTTGAGGACGGGCGAGTGGGCATCAATGTGGCAAATGGGGTTCAATGTGGCCAAGTGTAAAGTGATGCACATTGGAGCAAAAAATCCTAACTATAAATACACATTGATGGGGTCTGAACTGGCAGAGACTGACCAAGAAAGAGAACTGACATCTACCTCTGCAAAGTGGAAGCTTTGCTCCTTGCCAGCCTCCCAGGAGAAAATGCATTTCTTCATGTCAACCAAAGCATTTGTCAGGAGCTTGGTTTCCATGGAGAAGTGGGGGGTGCACGAGCTGGCATGCATGGTTTCGTTTCTGCCCGTTATCTGTCTGGTGTCTGGTATAGCCATGTAACCTTGAGACCTTTCCCCTGGGAATTTTAGAGTGTTAGCTTGGTGGGCTTTTAGCTTAGAAGTGATTGGCCAAGAGCCACTAATGTATGTTTGATTATGATATAATTGCTGGCTTCACACGCTGGACCTCAGTCCTAACAAAGTACGTTATGAATCTGGATCCTATCAATGTCTACTTCTTTTGAATGATTGAATGTCTACTTCTTTTGAATGATTCTTATGATTTCTCCAGGGGCTCTGACACTTCACACACCCCGTAAACACCTCACTGTCAAGCCAAATGTTCAGCATGGGTCTCCTATATGTCTACAGAACTGAGTACATATTTGCAGAAGCAGTACAGTAGTACTATTTTCCCAACCTGATACTGTCCAAGGGGGGTGCTACTTGGAAAACCTGCATGTTCCCTGAGATACATGGGGGGGGGTGTCTCCCAATGGCACCTACCTGGGACTGCTTCAGGTTGGGGAAATGGCACATTGAAGTCCTCATCTAAATCAGGGACCTCACACTCAGGAACTGAGGAGAAGCCAGAATTCAAGAGTGATTGTTTTATATCTGATACAGGCTGAGGACCCAGACCCAACGTCTGAACCCTGTAGTATGTGATGAAGATATTAATTAGTTCACAGATTGTCCAAGCTTTCCCCATTTTGATGCTTTTGTTATTTTCCTATGTTCTTATGTCCTTAAGCTTAGGATGTTATAAATCACTAAAGAGTTCCCTTACCTTGCAGCTGTCTGCAGCTCTCTGGGTTAGGGTTGCCTTCCCAGAGGAGAGGTCTGCATGCAATCATGTCCTGAGCACCGCCTTCCTCTTGCTATGAGTTTTTGTCATGTCTGGTACTCCACCCCTTTGACCCTGGTTACTCCAACTCAAGGAAGCCTTTCCTGTCATCTCCAAAAAGTTTCTTCCTCAAGCCTCTCTAGAATTTGACACCCCCAACTCTCTGTTACTAGCCTGAAGAGGGGGGGAGGGGGACGTTTGACCATCCCTTCTGTCTAGACCCATTAGTATTCATATGAAGTGGGCTGAGGTACAAGTGAACTGACATCTACCTCTGCAAAGCAGAAGCTTTGCTCCTTGCCAGCCTCCCAGGAGCATTTGTCAGGAGCTTGGTTGCCATGGAGAAGTGGGGGCACGAGCTGGAATGCATGGTTTCGTTTCTGCCCGTTATCTGTTTGGTGTCTGGTATAGCCATGTAACCTTGAGACCTGTAATGCTTTTAGCATCCCTTTTCCCCTGGGAATTTTAGAGTGTTAGCTTGGTGGGCTTTTAGCTTAGAAGTGATTGGCCAAGAGCCACTAATGTATGTTTGATTATGATATAATTGCTGGCTTCACACGCTGGACCTCAGTCCTAACAAAGTACGTTATGAATCTGGATCCTATCAATGTCTCAATAAACTCTACTTCTTTTGAATGATTGTTATTGGGAACTGATTTCTCCAGGGGCTCTGACACTTCACACACCCCGTAAACACCTCACTGTCAAGCCAAATGTTCAGCATGGGTCTCCTATATGTCTACAGAACTGAGTACATATTTGCAGAAGCAGTACAGTAGTACTATTTTCCCAACCTGATACTGTCCAAGGGGGGTGCTACTTGGAAAACCTGCATGTTCCCTGAGATACATGGGGGGGGGTGTCTCCCAATGGCACCTACCTGGGACTGCTTCAGGTTGGGGAAATGGCACATTGAAGTCCTCATCTAAATCAGGGACCTCACACTCAGGAACTGAGGAGAAGCCAGAATTCAAGGGTGATTGTGTTATATCTGATACAAGCTGAGGACCCAGACCCAACGTCTGTACCCTGTAGTATGTGATGAAGGTATTAATTAGTTCACAGATTGTCCAAGCTACATTTTTTCACCACTTATCACCAAGGCTAGAGGACAAGGATGTTCACAGTGCAGTGTTCAAGATGCATTGTGACAGAAAAGAGTGAAGCTGTTGGATCAGAAACTCAACTTGTATGTAAGCAAGGAAATTTGTAATGTAAGCAAATAACTTAGGGGGCAATCATGGTTGTGTCAAAGTTCTCAGCATCCCTGATTAGCAGTGCCTCATGCTAAACCCATTACTATTTCAATTCCCATACAATAAAAAGAATAGCTTGTCAGTCTGGCAGATAAACTGCCAATATTGAATAAATAATAAATAACAATAATAAAATAATCTACTTAGTTTAGTCTTTCTCAAATCCTTGTTTACAGTTTTGTGGTCTTTCTTATGTATAAATAAATATTATTGCAGTGAAATGTAACAAAGCTGTGGATACCTCTCAGTCTCTCTGGAGACAAATTCAGTAGCACATACAGAATTTTATAAGTATCACAGAAATTCTTCATAGTAAAAACAGTATTTCATGGTGGCACACTTCAAATTTGAACCTGCAGATCCAGATCAACACATAGGTTATTCAGAACACATCAGTCTAGAATGTGCTAAGAGAAATGTTTGGAAACGTGTTTACTCAGGATTCTGTAGGAAATCACATTTATTTCTTAAAACCATATCATAGTAAGCAAAAAAGGAAAGGCAGTGTGTTCTGCACCTGCTGAATGCCTTACTGCAATTATGTTTGGCTGACAAAGCAAAGGTTTCCTGGTCTATATATGCAGGATAAAGTGGCAGGAATAAGTTGGAAGAGTTCTATGCTGATAGCGCTCAAACCACATCAGACTGCATAATAGGCATATTTATTAATATTCTCCTATGGTTAAAAAACCTACAAATAAACAACTAACCAAACAGGGAACGATTCAGAAGAGAACATTTCTTCCTTTACTGCTAGGATATTTTTCTTTTAGTCACGGGGAATATATTTCCATGGGGAGCATTCCAATATTTCATCCATTGCTAGGGATGGGCACAAACTGGGAAAATGCAGTTCAATTCATGGTTTGTGGCATGCCCAGATCACAAACAATGAACCATCACAAACTTTTAGGAGCTAAATGAACTCGTTCAGTTTGTGAGGTTCATTATGTGGCATGCTACAGATACCAAACTCACCAGGGATCTCCAACTGACTTTCCTATACCTGCCCTCCAAGGTTGATGGGGATTGGATTTATGGGGTCTGAGTTATGGGACCCAAAAGAAGGGGGCCCATCCTCCATTTTTTTCCAATGGAGGGAGGAAACAGCAAAAAAGCAAGGGCAATAGAAGCCCAGCAGAACAGAATTAAAGTCCCTAAGAATCTCTGCAGTAGAAACTGAAGGTGGGGGCCATTTTTGCAAGCCCAGCAGAACCAGTGCAATGTTCCCAGAAGAACAAGTGCCACTGTGGCAATGCAAACCCAACAGGACTAAGGTCAAACCAGAGCATCTTGTTAGCCGAACTGCTTTATCTACAGCAGATGGCAAACTAAATTTAATATGGGTTCCTGCCAATGTTTACGGAGGTCCAGACAACCCCAAGGATGTCCCAGTGAAAGAGTCAAGACTGGTGAATTCAAAATAATCTTTCCTTTACTGAATAATATCAAAATCACATTCAAACAATACAGATGCTCACACACACTCAATCAAGTTCCTTTAGAATTACAGTAATAGAAAATAGTTCCTTTTTCTTAGGAGGTAGGTAGGTTATGGTTCATACTCATCTGTCCTGAAGCCTTGTCTGTTGCAATGAAGAATGAGGGGTAAGGAAAATAGAACCTAGGGGTATTTCTAAATCACACTGCCAGAACCAGCCAGCAAAGTGTGGACCTCTTAGCTGCGCACACC
>NW_015163612.1:389697-397337 GCF_001447785.1 Gekko japonicus | reverse complement strand
GCACAGTCCATGTGGTGTGTGTCAGCAGATAAATAAAAAGCAAATATCAGTTTCTTTCTCAACAATCTCTGCAGTAGAAACTGAACAGAGGGGCATTTTGCAAGCACAACAGAACCAGTGCAATGTACAGAGTGCCCCACAGTACCAGCGCAATCAAAGGTTGCACAGCAGAATCCAGTGCCATTGTGGCAATGCCAGCTCAACATGACTGATTTCTAGCACAGAATCACACTCCAAGCGGGGGTGTGTGTGTTTGCAAGCAATGCTCCGTCTAAGCTGTGGAGTCTTATCCTCTAAGCTGTGGAGTCTTGTGAGCAAAAATTCTACTTTGTGAGCGACTGGCATTAAAGTTGTGAGTGAGCAATTTGACTACTGCATAAGTTAGTTTGCTCTGGAGCCATTCTTCCTGAGCTAAGAAAAAACGTGTGAGCCAGAGGCTAAAAAACTGAGCCAGCTCACACTAACTCAGCTTAGAGGGAACACTGGTTGCAAGTCCAGCAGAACCAGTGCAATGTACTAGTGTCCAGCTGAACCCAGTGTCATTGTGGCAATGCCAGCTCAACAAGACTGTTGAAGCACAGAATTACTCACCAAGCAAGGGGGGATTGCAAGCCCAGCAGAACCAGTGTAATATACTACTGCCCAGCAGAACCCAGTGCCAGTGGCATTGCAAGCTTAAAAGGGCTGTTGTCAAAGCACAGTCAGAACAAATCCAAGGGGACTTCACAAGCTCTGTGCAAGAAAATGGGAAGGGAACACAAAGGACAGCCAGCAAAGGGGGGCGGGGCGGATAACCCTCTTGAAACTGACAAGACTAGTTTGAAACTGACAAGAGTGTTTCCAAGGCTGGAGAATTCTGCCTCCCCTGTTGCTTTGAAGTTTGGTAAACATTTTGTTTCAGTGGAGACAGTCTGTCTGGAAATGTATCCTTTCATGAACCTCCATGAACTGCTTGAAAGTTCATGGAAAGTTTGTGGCGGTTGACCTGCCACAAACTTCAGTTTGTGAACCATGAACCGAACAAAATTCATCATGAACTTTAGTTCGTGAGCTGGTTCATGCCCATCCCTTTCCACTACAGGTATAGTCCATTTTACCATCCACTTCTGCTGTTTATATAGATTAGACCAGTGTCAGAACAGAGGAGAAGGACTGTGAGGTTAGTAGTTCCATTCATCACTGAATGTAAACCAAGATGGTGATAATCTTGTATATTCTATTTAGCTGTATGAAGTGGAAATCCATTCACCTCATTAAAAATAATTTCACACTGATATCCAATTGTATCTGAGCAATTATCAACACTGAATCAGGCCATCATTGTCAGTATTGTCTACTCAGACTGGCAGTGGCTTTACAGAGTCTCATGCAGAGGTCTTTCTCATCACCTGCTGACTGGTCCTTTTAACTGGAGATGCCAGGGATTGAACCTGGGACCTTCTGGATGCAAAGCAGGGGCTCTTCCACTGAGCCACAGCCCCTCCCTAAATCAACAAAACAACAGATGTACACTCCTAAGCATGTGATGAAGCTTATGCTGGAATACATTTCATTAGCCTTTAAGATGCCACTGGACTGTTTTATTATGATCTGTCAAAAATTGCTAAGATTGCAAAATGAGGCTGGATCTTCAATGTATTCTGTTTGGAGGACAGATAAATCAGAAGCAATAAGTGAGGTTTCTGGTTTCCAGTATTTATTTTTTGTACCAATATTGATAGTGAGTCTTCATTAAGAATAGTATCTCTTGAGAAGATATTTTCTCAACACTTTCTAAAGAGTCTAAAACCATACGCACATATATATAAACATTTATAAATTGCAATAAATATATGTTTGTATTTATTTATTAAATATTTATATTTATTAAAATATACATACATACCAGTGTTCCCTCTAAGCTGTGGAGTCTTGTGAGCAAAAATTCTACTTTGTGAGCTACTGGCATTAAAGTTGTGAGCGAGCGATTTGGCAACTGCATAAATTAGTTTGCTCTGGAGCCATCCTTCCTGAGCTAAGACAAAAATCTGTGAGCTGGAAGCTAAAAAACTGTGAGATAGCTCAGACTAACTCAGCTTAGAGGGAACACTGATACATACATATACATAAATAAAACATGCATAAAAATAACAACAATAAAAACAACGGCATATGGCATGAGGGAGGGATCACTGAGGGAACATCAGATAGAACAAAATTGTTCATCCACTCAGAAAATGGCAACAGAAGGGGATAGGTGAGTCTCTCTGGGGAGAGAGTTGCTGAATTTTGATGCCATGACTGAGATGACCCTCTTCTGGGTCTCAGAGTGTGGGGCACTGGAAGCACAGACTCAGAAGATTATTACAGTGTTGTGTAGGCTCGTAACTTGCATTTTGTAACTCTACTACTATCTATTTCTGCCAAAAGTGAAATTCTCTCCTGGCACACTCTCATGGCAAAGACTACTATAGTAGCTGAGCCGCTGCAATATGGAAAACATGGAAGTATATATGTATTGAATAGGGGAGAACTTGACACAGAGGCCTAGGGAATCTAGTTGCTGGTGTGTATATTTGAGATGGGCAGAAATTAACAGGTATTCACTTGCAAACAACACTGTGCCTAGCATCTTCTCTTTCCTCTGGGAAACACATTGCTTCTTAAAGTAAGACTAGGCTCCAGCTGAGAAGCGCATGGCTTAACAACTGCTTGTGCATGTTTTGAAGCTCACCTCTGCTCTCAAGATCAATGATGGCATAAAGAACATCAGATTTCAGTCTGTTCTGTACACTGAATACCAAGATGCCTAGGTAACAGCCATAGATGGCATGATATAAAGAGCACCGGAGGGGGGGGGGTCACTGTTTTCAAATGTGGCAAAAGAGGAGGTGCAAAGAGTCTCACTAATGATACTTCTTACCCATTATGAAAATTTGGGTGTTGCAGATGTTGTCTATGGAACAGCAAGGGAATCCTGTGCACTCACAAGCTCCATCCATCACACCTAGCAACAGGAACCATGCATACGTATGGAGCTCTGTATTCTAACTACTATCTCCATGGCATGGTCTGATTCCTTCTGAGGAAATGTGTCTGTTAATATGCTTAAAAATCAGGCTTATATAGGCTACAGGGCTGAGTGTAAAATCTTCTCTGTGACTTGAAATACCCAGAATTTTTTTATCACTGCTCTTTTTGTTTGCCAGTAGGGGGTTTCCATAATTGGCTGTTTGTAATTCAAAGAAAGCTCAAAGGTCCTTTATTGCAAGGCTTCCTAAAGAAATCTATTTTTAAATGACAGCATCTCACCTCTCTTTTCAACCTTAGAATGACCTACCAGTCTCAGATTTGATTTATTTTTTTTTGCTTTGTCTTCTGGAGCTACACATTCTCAGGAGTCTTTACAGAACAAGTTTGATTTCAGAGAGTTTGACCTTCTGTTGCGTCTTGTCTATCCAGTGTCACCATTTCAACACCTCCACCTCAGAAAGTTTCCAGTATATAGTTATATGTTTAGAACCGGTATTGTTTCTGTAACATCTCCTGAAAATTGCACCAAAGCAAAAGAGATAACTGAAGCCTGAGGGTCAAATGAATAATCTTCTAGCCCTATGCAACTACCTAGTTAGTGTACTCACAAGCTGTTAATCTGGCCCCATTGTGCCTTTGGTTAAGCCTCAGACCCAGATACACACGGAATGATCAGCAAGCTGTTGGGATGTGGCTCAAGGATATATAGGGTGCTGGGGCACCAAGGACCATGCGGTGTACCCCCTATTCCTACTACAAGTAAACTAGTAGGATGTGAAGGTGGTAACTTCATCATGCAGTGCAAAGAAGGGGAAATGGAGATGAAAAGGAGCCGAAGAAACTAGACCTTATGAACCTAACTCCCTCCTGAGTAACCCTCACAGAGCAAAGCTGTCTTCTTTTTTGACTAGTACAAAGCACAGTGATATTTGCTGCAGTGCGGTGAGGGGCTCAGACAAAATCTAGAGAGGCATGTTTTTAATGAACAGCTATTAACCACAATAGCTAAGCAGAACTAGGGATGCTGAAACACCCTCCAGCTCACCATGTCTTTGCTGGATGTGAACTGTGAACCTACTGTCTTCCTGTTCATTGGGACACTTTTCAATTATTTCAACAGTTCATTACAGCACAACTGGCAGTGTTTCACTTTGGTTCATTCTCACAGAGCTACTTTCCCTCTTCCCCTCCCTCACAGACCTGTTGTCACTGTATGGCACTGGACAACTAGGGTTGTGCAAAAAATGTTTTTCTATAGATACAGGATTCTGCTATATTGGACTCCAAAAATATCAGTATCCCAGATATTCCCAAATACCAAATAGTGGTATGATATTCATATTCAAGTTTGGTTTTTTTCCCTCTAGGGTTTCCAAAATTTTTTAGTCCATTAGTCCCTACAGGGAAACTTTCCAGGTGGCTGGTGGGATAGTTTTTAAATTGCAGCACAGCTGCCGGTGTCCAGGTTTTTTTATAACCCCCAAATTTCAAGTAGATTGGACCAAGGGGTCCAATCCTATATGCCCTTAAACATGGTGCCCCCATCTATCCTCCATTATTTCCTATGGAGGAGGGGAAACCTTGCCTCCAGGGCAAAAAGCCATGCCTTAAAGCAGCAATCACTGATCAAATACTTCCCATTGAAGTACCAACAACAAGCCCAACAGAACCATTGTAGAACCCAGTAATCCCAGTAGAATTACAAGCCCATGTGCAAAACAAAACAGAACCAAAATCAAACCAGAGAATCTCTGCAGTGTGGAAACTGAAGGGGGGGGGCTTTTGCAAGTCTAACAGAATGAACCGCAGTGTGCAGAAGCCCAGCAGAAGTCAGGGGCACTGTTACAGTGCAAGTCCAACAGAACCAAAGTCAAACTAGATAATCTCTACAGTAGAAATTGAAGGTGGGAGGCACTTTCACAATCCCAACAGAAGCAATGACAATGTACAGATGCTTAGCAGAACCCAGTGCCACTGTGGCAGTGCAAGCTCAACAGGACTAATATGAATCACAAACAGTGGAACAACTCCAAGCAAGAGGGAGGGGATTTTCCAAGGCCAACTGTAAAGAAAATTGGTTCCTTAAAATGGTTTGCTTTATTCCAGAGTTTGTTCCGGCTTCAAATGCAGCCTGCTTTTGAGTTAAGATAGTTTAGAAATGGCCTTGCTGAAGCTGGGACGATTTGACCTTGGAGACTCCAGATAACACAGCGGTGGGGTTGTTTGGTACCAGCTTCCATTCAATGTCATTCCATTCAATTAAGTCCCATGATTTATACCTGTGGGAAAGGGCCACCGCTGGCTGCAGACAGTGACAACCCTACCTCCCCCTGGTTGGATCATGGTTTATGTAATCTGCCTTACCATTGGCTTAACACACTGGCTATACATCACCACCTATGGTCCCTATTGGCCTATAGACCTAAGGCCACAAGGGTCCCTTGGCCATAAGCATGGAGATTTCTAGATTGTTCCTTAGCGTGATGGTGACTACTTGAATTCTGGACATGTAGAAGTCTTCCTGCTCACTTGCAATCAACTTGAATGTTGCTTGTGAGAGCCAGACAGTTCCTCCTGACTATGCTGACTCTAACGCTTTAGACTTTGGGAACTTCTGCTAAGAATTGTAATATCTGTATTTGGAACCAATGTCTTCCTGTATTAGGTAGTAACTGTCCTGGCCTCAGGCTGCCGGGACTTTGCCACCAACCCCAGACAGCCACGTCGACACCCTACTCACCGGCGCACGGGAGGGACCAGCATGAGATAGGAGAGCCAACACAATGAGCCACAGGGCAAGAGGAAGGCACAGAGGTCATCACCCCCCACACACACACTGATGGGCCCAACTCTGCATCTGTGAGCCCCATGTGGGTGCGGGAGAAGAGGCCCGGCCCAACCAGACAGAGCCCGGGCGGCCAGAAGCCACAGAGGAAGACCACCTAGGCAACATTACAACAGGACCTTTACCTCATACCCCTCGGGGAGCCAGGTACCTGTTAGTCTGGACTGGGCATTACAAGCTGTGGCTGGTTGGCTCAGAGTGAGCCGACTGAAATTGAATCAGATGAAGATGGAGGTCCTGTGCTTAAGTCGGGGTGGTCCGGGGGTAGGGTTCCCACTCCCGACCTTTGATGGGGCACCATTGGTGCCAACACTGGAGGTTAGGAGTTTGGGAGTGCTCCTGGATGCCTCCTTAACAACGGAGGCCCAGGTAGCAGCCATTGCCAAATCAGCCTTTTACCATCTTCGGTTGGTGCCCTTCTTCAAACAACAGTGATCCATGCAGTGGTCACCTCGAGATTAGACTACTGTAACACTCTCTACATGGGGCTGCCCTTGTCACAGATCCAGAAGCTGCAGCTAGTGCAAAATGCCATGGCTAGGCTATTAATGGGTCTCCTTGCGAGGGAGCTTTCAGATTCTTCTCAAAACTTTTCTGTAAAAGTTGTAAATTCCCTTGCTTGGAGAGTAATTCTGTGCTTCACCAGTCCTGTTGAGCTGGCATTGCCACAATGACACTGGGTTCAGCTGGGTGTCTACTAGACAACCTGCTCTGAAGGCATTGCACTGGATGCCGATAGCATCCCCCTTTCAGATTAATGAGGTGGGGGGAGCATGTTTGAAGCCATTGGAGAGGCTGTGCCAGCAGCATTGCTGCACCTCACTGGTGGTTGGCCATTCCTGATTTCCTCAACTGTATTTAGCTCTCTGCAGTCTCCTGTAACTATGTTTTTGTTTAACCTGAGAACACTGCAGCTGACCAGTCAGAGAGTGGGAGGTGCAAGGAGGCAGCAGGCTGGTAGCCACGTAGGAAGCAATGGGGAGAGTGCATTTTATCCCTTTTGACCCCCTTAGGGGTCGAATTTCTAAAAATTCCTTCTTAGTGAGTATCTACATCATGGTAGGAGTGCTCTCCCCGAATTTTGTGTTTCTATGTCCTGGGGTTTGGCCTGGGCGTTGATTTTACAGTGAGGGGACTTTCTTAAATATAGATAGATTTATAGAAATGCATACTTAAAAAAACCTGAGTGTCAGATTAAAATGGGAATAAACAGAAAAGGATGGCAAACTTTTGAGGAACAAATAGAACAAAATAAATTGATCAATAATATCAGCTACAATTTATGAAACAGACACATGCAGTAATGCAGGTGGGCTCCATGTATACCCTAAACTCTCATGTTTAGCTGGCAGGCTCTTTTGAAAATATCCCATCTTGGTGGAATGTGCTATTGTCACAGTCAATTTATGGTGGCCCCGTGGGGTCTTCAAGGCAAGAGTAAAACAGAGGTGGTTTTCCATTGCCTGCCTCTTTTTAGTAAACTCTGGATTTTCTTTTTTCTTTTTTTTAAACCCCCGGAGGGGTATTTTTATTTTTTCAATATGACTACAAACTACAAAGAAAAATATACGAAGGGGAACTACAACTATGGATAAAGGAAAGATACCCACACTAACTAAAAACCCAAGAGTGGGAGACCCCCTTTATGTTAAACTTAATATTAGTATTAAAAGAGTTAGTAAAACAATATACTTGTAGAGTTCTTGCTTTCCACATTGTTCTGTATTAGAAAATTTGTTATTATGACAGAACTTTCTGAGCATCTTCTTTGTTTCAAAGGGCC
>NW_015163612.1:329767-389631 GCF_001447785.1 Gekko japonicus | reverse complement strand
TGACGTCTCAAGAATTCTTTGACTTTGAAGATGGAGTCTATCTTCTCCCTTCTATCATTGATTTTAAAGATTACACCTTCAGGAATCGCCCACCTGTACTGTATACCATTTGTTTGAAGAAAAGTAATTAACTCCTTGTAGCTCTTTCTCTTCTGACGAATTTCAAATGGAATGTCTTTTAAAGTCTTGATAATTGTATTCCCAAATTTCAGTGGAGTTGCTGAAGTTGCCTTTAATATAGCATCTCTGGTCTGTCTTCTTGCAAATCTCACCACAATCTCTCCAGGCAGGCTATTTTTTTAAAGATAATTGGAGTAAGCCCTATAAGCTGTCTCCATGTCTTTTATTATTTCCTCCGCTGGCAAGCCTGTCACTGGAGCGATAATCTCACCCAGAGTCTTTTTCAAATCTTCTTTTTCTGTCTCAGGAACCCCCTGGAACCTGAGAATCATATTAGCCTTTTCCATTTGCAGCTGCAACAAACGATTTTCTTGAAGATTTTGTTTCGTTTCCACTTCACCCATTCTTTTCTTCATCTTCTTGCTTGAGGTGTCTATCTCTGTAACTTTCTCAGCCACCAGCTCCAGTTTTTTTTCTGTTTCTGCCAGCTGTCTTTGTTGTGAAGTGAAGTTTTGATTTAACGAGGTCAGTTGCTGGTTAATACCATCGAGCTGATCCATCACTGGCTTGAGCATATCCGCTAACAGCTTCATGACGTCAGCTCCCTCTTCAGGCCTCGGACTCTGAGGCTTCGCTTTAAACTTTCCTTGTGATGCTGCCATTTTTCAACTTTGTTTACACTTTCAAACTGCTTCTCCCATGCTCGAAGCACTCGTCAATTCACTATTTGCACACAAGTAAGTCTCTCAAAATACACACGCTGTCTATTTCCTCCCACTCCCCCTTCGCTGCGTTTATCTGTCCTTGTGCTTCAGAGGTGTCCCTCTTTGCACTCCGCTTTTCCCACAGGGAGCGGGGGTGCTGTTCATCAAAGTTAGTTTACTTAGAACTCACGTTCATTGTTGGTCCCATTCCTGACCTCGCTCACATCAATCGTTGTTCCGCTCGGTCTCCCCCACTTGTCCCAGTCGGGTTAGCTTGTGACCTAAGGCCACTCATCGGTAGGACCTTCAGATGGAGTGAAGCCTCGATTCTCTGGCAGCAAGCCATCAAAGAGGCTAACCCTCAAAGCTCTCTGGCCTGGAGCCTTTCACAAAGACTCCGTGGGAGTGCCACTTGAGGTAGCACCCGTCCTTGCCGATGGTGTGCTAATCACCTCCCCAAGCTCTGGGGAGAGTGACTGCCATCACCAGTCCATAGACCGGAAGTCTCAACCCTGGATTTTCTTAGTGGTTTCCCATCCAAGTACTAACCAGGACTTAGCTTCTGAGAGCTGATGAGATCAGGCTAGCCTGAACTATCCAGGTCAGTCCTTTTAAAAATATTGTTATCAAGAATATGAAGATAAGCTACAACAAAAGAATATCTAGAAGCCCAACAAGATCAGAAAGCAAAGGAAGTATCAATAAAGGATATTTTCATTTCCATTTTATCTAAATTCATGTCATAATTATAAGGATGTGTTTCAGAATTATTAAGACTAAGAGCAGCCTACCTGCCTAGAATGACTTCTGGTGAAAGGTGCTATCCAATGAAGCAGCATCCGTGGTTGTACCTCTGTCATCTGCATCATAACGTTATTATTGGTGCAATCATAAGCAGAGTTACACCCCTGTAAGTCCACAGAAGTCAATAGACTCAGAAGGGTGTGCAACGCTACTTAAGACTGCACTACGTATGATGCAAATTAAATGCAAGTTATATTTGGGATTTTTAAAAAATAAATGAAAAACAAAATTTATGTGTTTTCCAACTCATGACACATTTCTTAGGTTTCCCAGTGCTAATTTTTCTAATGTAGTTTGCAGTATTCCTGATCCACCCCAATTTTTTCATTTCATTCATCAGACTACATTTTCTACTTTGCAGTGTATAGAGTTTTTGCATAGTAATTTGACTGCATCTCACCAAAGGGACCTATTAACCTATTCCTGTTCATCATTCAGCATTCTAAAAGTAAATTGCTTTTAAATTCCAATCCTTACTGCACTCACTAATGATGATAACTATGAAACTGTGAAACCAACCCGTTTATTTCAGCACAGTTTTCTACATTTCTTGGCTTTGTTGTCAGGTAGCTATAGACAGTCTCCACCATGTCCAGTACAGCTTTTCTGAACTACTATTCTGTGCAATGTAATTTTTTTTCACAAAATCCAAAAGAAAAACAGCAGAATAAGGACTTCCACAGTGGGGACCCAAAACAGCTTACACCATTCTCTTCTCCTCCATGTTATCCTCACAACAACCCTGTGAAGTACGTTGGGATGAAAATGTGTGACTGGCCCAGGGTCACCCACTCGTTTTACAGAGCAGAGAAGTGCTTGAGTCCTGGGTTTCCCTGATGCTAGCATTAAAGTCTAACCAGTACCCTGTACTGGTTTGTGTGGAGTTGCTGCTGTTGGACTGTAGCAAGCAACTAGTCCTGAGTGAGTCATGCAATTCATGTGGTATAAAGTTGGCCAGTGTTTTCTGCCAGCCCCAGCCCCAATGATTTTCCCCAGTAAGACCAAAACCAGTCTGGAAAGGGCCCCCTTCCACTTCTCCCACTACCTTTTACTGAAAGATACCAAGGCTTAAAGGCTGGCATACTGCTGTGGTGCCTAGCAACCCCCACAAATGGCCACTTAATGGGCATTCATTTCTTAAAGTTACAGGAGCAGCTTTTATTATTTTGGGGAGATTAAACCTCCCCGATGTATTTTTTTAAGATTGCACATTTTTCTGCAAACCTGGAGCATTTTGAGGTTTGTAGAAAGATTAGTCTTGTCTGTTGATGGCTCCAGTCTCTGGATTTAAGTATCCACAGATTTGGCCAGGTTGGGGTTAGAGATATTGATGTATTGGCATTCTACACGTACACAATGCTGATTGCTTATACCACTTTCCATTACTAATGGTACATTTTCTCATCCTTGCATAAAGGCTCCAAAGGGCAACACTGAACCTAATACAATTTTGCCAATCTTTCCCCATTAGAGCTCAAATTGACATGATATTAAAAATTCTCTAGACTTAAGCAAGATGTTGTGTAGGCACTACACAGGCTTCTAGGGGAAAGTAGTGAGATGGACAAGCTCCCATCATCCTTCATTGACCCAGAGAAGTCTTCTTCACTGTAGGCTTAACAGCCAAAGGGTTTTGCAACTCTTGTCAATATCACCACTACAGTGAAGGTGCAGCTCTGGGCTCCACTAATGTGGGTTGAGGAAGCTTTTAGAGTTTCACCACTGCCATCTGTAGCCTTTGTGTATACTTCTGTGAGTTTGTACAAGACCAAATTGTTTCTCCGAACTGGCAGTGGTTTTGTTTCTCCTGCTAGTATGAAAGTGCATGTAATGCATTTTTTTACTTTTGATGGTCAAATCTGACAAAATTATACATAAGGAAAATTCTGAACATTTATCCACGCCAGTAGAACTACAGTATCAGCTCAGAAATTTTAACATAATAACAACCTAACTGCTTTAATTATACAAAACAAACAGTCAGCTGGGAGGAAGAAATTATCAGGTTTCATTGAAAAATGAAGAGGAAAATATAGCAAGCTTCCCTAGAAGACATACAAATGCTTATTTTTATTTAAGGATATCCCTTACATTTGTATTCACAACACAATGCCCAATGACTCCATTTATCTTTTACAACCAGTAAGGGACCAGCATATTCTGCAGCGATTCAGAATGGAACCAATTGAGACCTACTCCATTTGAATTTGTTAAAAATTAATTTCAATTAATTAAAATAGATTTCAACCTGGCTTTTTGATACGGAAGGATTCTTGAAGTGGATTATCATCTACAAAATGATAAAATACAATCAGTTTGGGAATGCTTCTGACATAGCCATGTTCTGAAGTGGCATTTGATGTCAACCGCAGCTCTCATTAAGTCCCTCTCCTTGTTCTCGTTCAGTCATACTCCTCTAACCGCTGATATGGCTTTGTACTCTTTACTCCCTCCCCCCCAGAACTGCTGGACGTTTCAGGCATAGGGGGAGGAGTCAGGAGGTACAGCCTTGCTGATGACTCTTGTCTTCTATCAGTTTCTGTCAGTGAAGACATATTTGGTAAATTCTCACTGGTGCAATATCCAGGAATAATCCAAAGGTTTGTATGATTTATATATGGTTAGTTTTTCTAATACTAAGGGCATATTTGCATGACAAATTTTATTTTTGATGAAAGTGCTGGGATTCCATAGATCTCCGGCCTCCCTTACAGATTTATAGTTTCTGGGTTCCTGTGGAGAGAGGGAATGACTATTGTGCCTGTTTAACAGTACAGTCCTAAAAAGCATTACATATAAATACCCTCCTGATACACTCGAGCTCTAAGGGAGTTCTGCACAGAATCTTAAAATCAGGGTTTTCATGGTGTGCACAGCATGTGAACAGATGTGGGGGGCAGATCTCTATTCTTCTATAAGTTAATTGAATGGCCATGGCCAGGTCTGTGTTTCTCAACTCAGCACACCTCACAAGTAGGCTATGTGTGAGAATAATTAAAATAAGCACTTTGTACCCTGAAAAGTGCTAGGAAAAATATTATTAGTGATTTATGTCAATGGGTTTAAGTGAATACTCAAGTGTCTCCATTCAGTGCTAATGGTTATTATGCATGTGCTTCCCCTGAGTCCTGGTTAACAATTAAAATGATGTAGTTATTTATGAATCCTCAAGGGTTTAAAGTGGACACTTACGGGTTTAGAAGGAACACAAGAGTAAAGAATGGCAGAAATAATTATTTCAGCATATCAGTAATTACAAAATTGGCATTTTATTCTACAGGCACTGTGAAGGAAGGAAGCAAAAAAAGCAATTACAAACATCAAGACAGTTGTTGCTAGAAATAACATTACAGAGAGGTTAATGAAGAAAATTTCCTAAAGTGTAATACAGGCAGATTGTTGTGGAGAGTGTACTTTTAGAAAGCAGTGGGCGGTATCAGTGGAAAATGTGATAAAAGGATAGTAATGGGAATTCAATTGGAAAGAGCTTGTATATCCTCCATCTGCACTTCCATCAAAGAAACCCATTTAAAAATTGTTGATGAAGAAGGAATGTATGCTTGTGGAATTTTATATATATAATTCATTACACATGGCTTGAATATCCAGGTAGGATTGCACTAATGCTGGATCCATATGTATAATAAACTGGATATAAAATTATATTCCCCACCCCAAAGCTTTTCAGCAGTTCTTCAAGGATTTTTCCCAAGGTAAAGAAATATGGTTATAGTTTATACAGTGAGACATTATAGTCACATTTCTCTGTGACTACCTACCAGATGTTCAGTTTCCAGAGCCAGAAGAAAATGAAGGGGCACGAATGAGGAAGAAAGTCACAAACCTTTACCTGTTGGCTTCCTGGCTTCCAAAATTCCCTTAGCATCAATTTTTTGGTCTTCCCTGTGTGCTTTGAGTATAGGGGGTGAGTAGAGAATGCAGAATATATTATATTAAATAGTGGCCTATATGGCAAGATGTTTTGCTGCAAATATCTAGGACACCATGCAAAATCTGGCTACATATATTGTAGAAAATATTCAGGATAAATGTGAAACCTATTATAGTACATGCAATTGGGCTCCTGCACTCCCGGCAACGCCAATGAAGTGTGGGGGCCGTTTTGCCATCTGGGAGAAGGGCGAGGAAGACAATGGCATTGCAACACCTTGTGTCACAACAGAGAGCGGGGGCAGGGCCGGCCTTATAGGCCCGGCTCTGTTCCCGCCTGCGCCAGTTTGCCGCCTCATGCTCGGAGTAAGCAGCTCCGAGTATGCTTCAGCTGGGGGTTGAGAGGCCTACCTCTGGCCTGAAGCTCTGACTGTGAGCGGTGGCAGCAATGGCAGTGCAGGGGTGGCAGCCCCATTGACCAGTGGCAATTTTCAGCAGCGGAGCAGCGGCAGTGGACTTCGGTGCGTCGGTGGAGCAGTGGCCTGCGGCGCGGCGGCAACACATCAGGATCCTTGGGGCAGCCGGAGTGGCTTGCACTCTCCTGCGCCACGTGCTAAGTGGAGGCCAGGGCTAGGGAGGCTGGGCAGTGTGAGTCTCAGTGGGTCTTCTCGCGGGTCGGAGGCATTTGTTGCATGGGTGACGCCGGCCTTTTTGGCACCCTAGCGGCTGTGTACAGCCTTTGAGGGAGTGTGGGCCTGGTTGGCTTGGGTGTGTGGGCGATACCCCCACCCCACCCCCCCTGCTGGAGTGGCTGGAGGTAAGCAGCCTGGGCCTTCTTTAGGCCTTGCTCAGGTGTCTGGGGGGTTTCAGTCCTTCTGGGTGCCCCCTCCCCCTTTGGCCATAGATTCCTATTACTGGTACAAGCAGTAGAAGCATTAAGAAAATAAAAATAAAATAAAAATAAAGAAGAGAGCACAGGCCAGAGTGGTTTCCTTGGGGGGTCTACTTTGCCCCCTGATGTGGGAGTGGTTGCTGGGTGTCATTTTAGAGGGGAATCCCAGGGATTATGGTACCCAAGAAGGGCCAAGGCCCATCTAAGAGCAAATGGTTTGAATTGCCACTCTGCTATGGAAATTTGCTAGATGACCTTGACCCAGTCACACAGAGGGGAATTTCAGACAGCCAATATGTTCCATTTCAGGAACTGTTCACTAATGGTTTCTGTCTGTCATTTCAGACAGAACCATTTTAGTAACTGTTCCCTGATGGAATTTATTTCCCCTTTCAGACAGAAATGCTTCTGTCCCGTTCAAGAATTGCTCCTGAGCTGTTTTTACCTCAAACTGCTTCCAACTGGTCTTCAATTCGTTCTACCACTCCTGAAGCACTATGGGGTGCTGTGTAAAATGCCCCATAGTGCTTTCTCCAGTGATGAGGTTTTCACGCCCTTTTTCACCCACGCGGGTGATCTCTGTCTTTTTTTGTTAACGTTCATTTGAGAGTGCTATGGCACTGTAACACAACCTCAAAGCAGCTCAATAGCGACCCCATTGGGATGCCTGGACCACTGAGATACAGGAGATCACTACATCTGGGAAGAACAGTGATTTCAATGAAGTGCAATGACATGGAGTCCTCCTTCCACAGCATTCACTTTATGCCTGGGAACTGATATCTGTAGGCAGGAGATAAGCTGTAACTCTGCAATGCTCCCTCTAAACTGTGGAGTCCTGTGAGCAAAAATTCTACTTTGTGAGCTACTGTGTTGGTTGTGAGTGAGTGATCTGGCTTCTGCATAGTTTGCTCTGAAGCCATCGTTCCTGAGCTAAGACAAAAATGTGTGAGCCAGAGGCTAAAAAAACTGTGAACTAGCTCACACTAACTCAGCTTAGAGGGAACACTGGCTGTAAGTGCAGAGGATCCCCAGGTCCCACCTGGAGGCATGGCATCCCTATATGCTGGCCATCAAGAGAAGGATGCTCTTTGCAAGGCTGGAAGGAGCTAGTGTGGCTTGGAAAAGTGGGAGGGGGTATTTTAAAATCCTGCCACAGGTTTTGAGTTCCTGGAATTTTCCTTGGGCAAGATAGCTACCGTACTTGTAAAACCGAGGCTGGGAAAGACGGGAACAAAAAGGCAGCCTGTTGTCCTGTCCCTAAATACTGCATGGGGTGGGGGGGAAGCAGTTTGATTTAAGGTGCCTGAAGCAGAAAAGTTAAAGGAAGAGATTTTTTAAATTCCAGGCAGCCTGAAAGAGAGTGCAGTCAAGGCGAGGGAAGGGCGGGGGGACTGGACAGTTTACAAACCCAGACAGCATCCCTTCCTAATGTTCCAGAAATCAAATCCAGAAGTGTGTGCGTGTGCATGCCTGAGCTTCCACTTGTTTTCGGGTGGCAGATGTAGTGATCTCATGTATCTCAGTGGTCCAGGCATCCCAATGGGGTCGCTATTGCATTGCTTTGGGGTTGTGTTACAGCGCCGTAGCACTCTTAAAAGAACGTTTTTTTAAAAAAAAGACGGAGCGCAGTGTGAAATGACAAACCGCTTCAGAGACGGCTTCTTACCGGTAGGGGAAAGGCTGTGTGAAACAGATGTCCCTTTACTGGTTTATTCCAAGATAGTACAATAACGGTTTTAAAAGGGAAATGTGAAATTCCCCACACTCGCACAGTTGTTGTGAAGGTACAAATGGAGGAAAGGAGAGTGATATGTTTGGGTTTCCATCTGAGTCGCCTATGGAGGAGGGCAGTGGGGCACAAATTAAAGTGAATAAATAAATATACCCTTTTGTATAAAAGCAGGATTGATAATATGTTATGGTGACAGTAACATTTTGCATTCCTTTTCTGTCCTATAACTAGGATGCTAACAGAGGTATATAGTGTGTGATCATTTCAATAATAACCATCAGGACTAAAGGTACAAGAATTTACTGGATACATTGAAGCCATCTCTTAAAAAAAAAAATCCTTTACCTTACATTGACTAAAAGGAGCCAGTCTGGTGTGGCCTTTTCAGTGGTCTCTAATCCCAGCTATAAATAGCAGATAAAAACAAATACTGAAGCTTCCATTTTGCATTCCTTTTCTGTCCTATAACTAGGATGCTAACAGAGGTATATAGTGTGTGATCATTTCAATAATAACCATCAGGACTGAAGGTACAAGAACTTACTGGATACATTGAAGCCATCTCTTTTTATATATATAAAAAAAACCTTTGCCTTACATTGACTAAAAATACTGACAAGATTTCTACCTTAATCCTATATACGTTTACTTGACAGTAACTCACATTAAATTCAATGGAAATTTCTACAAAGTATGTTAAAGATTGCAGCTTTATGCTATTTTATCTATATACTAATAGGCAAGTTGGCCAAATATTGGATACTTAAATCTGGTAACTGGAGCTGGGAACAGACAACACAGGTCTTCCTACAAACCTGAAAAGGGCCTCGAGTTTGCAGAAAAATCTGTTATCTTTAAAAAAAAACACCACACATTGGAGAGTTTTAAAAAGCCCAAAATGATAAATGGAGCACCTGCTCCCTTAAGCAACAGATTCCCTCAGTGGCTGTTGCTAGGCAATGACACAATTCCAGGATTCAGCTTCTGTGAGTAAAAGGCAGGGGGAAGGGGAAGGGCCCTTTCCAGCCTTATTTTGGCCATTGAGGGAGGATTCCTTGAGGCCAGGCCTGACTAGGGTTGCCAGCTCCAGGTTGGGAAATTCCTTGAGATTTTGTGGTGGAGCCTTAAGAAGTCAGGGTTTGGAGATGGGAGAGGCCTCAGAATGTTATAATGCCACAGAGTTCACCCTTCAAAGCAGCCATTTTCTCTAGGGGGAGCGATCTCTGTTGTGACTTGATACCATCTGGCTTGCATAACTCAACTAGGCTTGGCTGCTTGCAACAGTTCAACAGCAGCCACCCCATGAAAGCCAGTGTGGTGTAGCAGTTAGAACTTAAAGAGCAGAGTCAGGGAGACTCAGGTTCAGATCCCCATCTTGCTGTGGGAGCTCATTGGGTGATTTTGGACCAGTCACATACTTTCAGCCTAACCTACCTCACAGAGCTGTTGTGCAGATAAAATGAAGGAGAGGAGAATAAAGTGTGCTGCTCTGAACCCCACTATGGAGATAGGTGGGGTCTAAATGAAGTAAATAAATAATAAATATACTTGAAAATGGGAGGCAGATAAAGGTAGGTTGATGAATGGCTGAGAAGGCGAGAATGAGGCAGGGAAGGAGGAGGAGGAGAAAGAGTTGGATTTATAACCTGCCCTTCATTTGGAGTCTCAGAGCAGCTTACAATTTCCTTCCCTTCCTCTCCCCACAACAGACACCCTGTGAGGTAGGTGGGGCCGAGAGAGCTCTGAGAGAACTGATCTCGAGAGAACAGCTCTGAAAGAACTTGTAACTGACCCAAGGTCACCCAGCTGGCTGCATGTGGAGGCGTGGGGATTCAAAACTGATTCTCCAGATTAGAGTCCACCACAACCAAACTGGCATTCTTCTCCCTGCCAGAAAAGGGAGGAATATCAGGGTTGCTCAGAGGAAAGAAAGAGAAAACAGTGTGGGGATGGGGGAAATGAGATGCCACCCCACAAGTTTCCTACCATGCAAGTGGGCCTGGCAGTGGCTGGCACCATAAAACTGGGCCACAGTTTTCCGAGGTAGAAGCTGCTGGTGGAGGGACAGAAGTTTAATATGAAGGGCAGATAAAAGTAGTTTGGCTGTAGGGTGGGAAGGAGATAGGATGTCCAACTCCAGGAAATTCCTGTAGATTTGGGAGATAGAGCCTGGGGAGGGGAGAGTATGAGGAGGGGAGGGACCTCAGAAGGGTATAATGTCATAGACTCCACTAGGGGTGGGCATGAACCAGCTGATGAACTAAAATTCATCACAAACTGGCTAGTTAATGTATTATGAAGCGATGTTTGTGAACTGAAGAACTACCATGAACTTCCACAAATTTTGGTGCAATTTGTGGCAGTGCATGAAGAGTAGCTGTTTGGTTTAAATGTCTCTTACCCATTTAAACCCTGCTTTTTGCTCCTCACAAAAGCTATGGGGAGCAGAAAGCAGGGGTTTCCAAACAGCTGAGCAGCAGGAACTGCTCCTCAGCGTCTTGATTTAAAAGGCTCTGAGCCATTTACCCCTGCTTTTTGCTCCTCACAAAAGCTATGGGGAGCAGAAAGCAGGGTTTAAATGGCTCAGAGCCTTTTAAATCAAGACGCTGAGGAGCAGTTCCTGCTGCTCAGCTGTTTGGAAACCCCTCCTTTTTACTCCCCATGAAAAGCCACGGGGAGCAGAAAGCAGGGGTTTAAACTTTAAATGGCTCACAAACTGATATGATTGGTTTGCAAACCATGAACTGAACTGAACTGCAAAAATGTAGTTCATGCCCATCCCTAGACTCCACCATCCAAAGCAGCCATTTCCACCAGGGACATTAGGGTTGCCAACCTCCAGACAAGGGCTAGAGATCACCTGGGATTACAACTGCTCTCCAGGTGGCAGGGATCAGTTCCCCTAGATAAAATGGCTGCTTTGGAGGGTGGACTGTGTGGCATTATACGTTGTTGAGTTTGCTTCCCTCCCCATGCCTGGCCCTACCATAGCTCCACCCCCAAATATCTCAGAATTTCCCAACTCAACCCAAAGCTGGCAACCCAAAAGGGAACTGATCTCTGTAGCTGGGAGATCCATTGTGATTCCAAGAGATCTCCAGGTTGACAACCCAAGAAGGAGAGAAGGGAGCAGGAAAAAGAGAGAGGCTATGGGGGCTTTCAGGAAAGGGAAAGAAGAAATAGTGGAGGAGGGGGAAATGAGTTGTGTCTGCCAAGTCCTTGCAAATTCCCACTTGTTCTGGATATAACGTGCTGCAAAGGTCATCAGTCTAGATTTTTCTTACACATGCAAATGCAACTCACACTTTCATTAAGGTGATGTTGGTCAGAAAGGCAGACACTTTGGAAGAAACTTGTTTGAATTGGTGCCTTTGACGCTAATAAGTTCAATTAAGATCTTTGTAATGCTCCTGGATCTGGCCTTCTGGATGGGGAAGCAAGTTGTCTCTTTTGCTAGGACAGACTTCTTTCAATTGTTTAAATTTTAAGAGATTTTTTTCAATTTTGTAAATTGTGTAAATAGCCATATTGGCTGGTTCTGACCTTTAAAGGTCTCTACAGCGTAGGACCTACATATTCAAAGACTATTACCCCATGTTCATCCCACTGCAGTCTGTTCTTCATATTTTCTCTGAAAAAGATCAGGACAACATCAGCCTGGATGAGGGCATTTGCTGTGGCAGCCCAATAATTGTGGAAAGGGCAGCCTAATGGAGAGAGGGCTACAGTTTTCTTTTTAGTATTTAGGAAATGTGCCAAGCAGAATTGTTTTGAAGAGCCTTGGATTAAATATTTCCCCATATGGATGGATGATGGGCTGTTGTTGTCTGGGACTGATTTCACACAAGATTTGTGCCACGGTCGCGTCTCCCTTTGCCCTGCTTCTATTGGTCAATTTCCCACTCAAAGCCGCGTGGCCGCAATTTGACCTGTGGCTTCGCCTAATTTTCCCCGCAGTTTCGTGATCCACACAAAAAAAAGAATCACGAAACTGTGGGGAAATTCGGGTGAAGCCATGGGTCAAAATGTGGTCGTGCGGCTTCGAGTGGGAAATTGACCAATAGAAGTGGGGCAAAGGGAGGCGTGACCGTGGCGCAGCTGTTGTGTGAAATCGGTCTGAATGTGTGATTTTAATCTGTTTACTTGGAAGCAGTTGTTATATTGATTCATTTGAGGGGATTTTTTTTAAAGATAAAGTGCTACATAATATATTAAATAAATAAAAGCTCACTGTTTTGCCACTAATCAACCCAAGAAAATATATTCAGAAGGATAGCTATTAATTTTTCTGTATTTATTCCCAGATGGCAAGAATACTGCACCATAGGTCTTGTAGTATTTCCTTGCTTCAACAGGCAGTGGGATGAAGAAAAATCTATTTTCCTTTTTTGGCCATTATCACAGTGAAGTTTTTGTGAGACCCACCAGGTCAGAGTAATACTCTCTTAATCCTATGTTCCATTAAGTTCAAAATACAAGACAGTAATGCTTTCAGTGGGTACTGGAAATATGGTATCTCTAGTCTTGTCTCTTACCTAATCTGCATAGAAAACAGCCTTTGATTCCTTCTTAACGTCAGAAACCATGAGATCAGCAAAATAAGAATACAACAGCTACTTACAGAGCAATCCGGGCAGGGGGCTGAAAGTACTCTGGGAGCCAACTAAGCGTTATGCTGGCATTAAGTCCAAGATATGCCTGCATAACTGCCACTTTCAATGGCACAGGCCCCCAGCACTGCAATGTTGCTCATGGTCCATGGAGACAGGCCATGGTGGCTGCCCGTTGCTGCAAGTGAGGCATAAGCCTCTGTGCTGGCATGGTTGTGGGTAATTCTAGGGGCACGCCCAGAGTTAGTCAGCTCCCTGTGCCCTTTCGACCAGGGAATGTCCCCTGCCAGTGGCGGAAAGTTACACCAACCAAAAACATGGTGTAGCCCATCGGCGACCATGGATCTTGAAAAACAAGGTGTACCCCACCACTGTGGTGCCACCCATTAGGTTTGGAGGAGCTCAGGATGCTGACTACAGGCTAGCCCAATCACTTCCATCCCATGGTGGCCAAGCCCCTTCCCCAGCACCCAATCACAGGGTTGTGGGAAGGGAAGGAGATGTTAAGCTGCTCTGGGACTCTGAGTGAAAGGTGGGGTATAAATCCAACTCTTCTTCTTCCCTGTCCCACTCCCTCCCAGCACCGGCCTGTCATTGACAAATTTTAGGCAGTAGCCTAGACCGGCCCCTGAAAGGAGGCGCCACACTGGCCTGCCGCACCGCCCCCCACCATTCCCTTCCCAAAAGCCCTGCTCAGCTCACCGCCAGGAGATGTGTCCTGGCAGCCTCAGGGTCCTGGGTGCCCTGTCGGTTTGCAGGCAGGGAGAGCAGCAGCACTGGGGAATGGGAGCTGCCCGCTCTGTCATTAGGTGGCAGTGGCAGCGGATCTCAGCAGAGAGTGGCTGCCCTTGCTGCCCAGCCCAGCCTGCGCTGTGGGATGATGCACCCTCAGCGCACTGCCACGAGGCTCCTTTCCCTCCTTCCCTGCGTGCTGGCAGCGGCGGTGGGGATGCAGTTACCGTTACAGCTCTTGAAAAGTTGCTGGCTCTGATTAATCTCTTGCAATGCAAAGTGGAGCAGAAAGTATGTGTCCGCCCCCCCCGAGGGGCCCCCCATCATGACACCGAGGAGGAGGAGGCTCCTCCGTTCCCTCTGACGAGTCTGCTGGGAAGTGCTTCCCTGCCCGCCCCTTGGCACGCCGGCCGCCCCACCCTTTTGCTCCTGATCCCCCTCCCCCTCACTGGGGGGGCTGCTGGCTGCTCTCTCTGGGGAAGGTGGGGGGCTCCTTCTCCAGCCCTGCACACAGGGCCGGCACAGGGGGGCACAACAAGGTAGCCTCAGCTGGGGGGGGCACCACAAGGTAGCCTTGCCTAGTGTGTAAAAAAACCTGGGGCCGGCCCTGCTCCCTCCCCGCTCAATATGCTACTACCCCTGTGGCTGTAGGGTTCCCGAGGACATGTCTCAAAGGAAGGGGTCGTGGCTGCTGTGGGTGACTGGGGAGGGTTGTGCAGGGCCCACAGGTTGTAGTCATCCCCTATACGTAGCAGGGCACCAGCTGCATAGACAGGTTCCCTCACAGACTGATGTGTGAACGGGGGAGGGGCCAGAGGGTGGTCTGGATGAATGAGCCAGCCTCTCATGGTGGTTAGAGCGTGAGCCTAACCTAGGAGACCCAGATTCCATTATGCACTTGTTTCTTGGAAGCTAGGTGGGCCAGATGCACACCCTCAGCCTGACCAACCTCACAGGGTTGTTGTGAGTGTGCAGAGCCATCCTAGCTGTGATGTGCAAAGGCACCTGCCCCCAGGACTGGCACTCTCATTGACCCAAAGTGCCTCGCCCCTTGTGCCACCCCACCTCAACACTATGCTGCAGGGCCACACTGTGGCAGAATCACCATGGACATGGCCCTCCAAGCAGCCAGTTACATTTCCCCCCCTGCTCTGCTGCACCATACCTTGCCCCTTAGGATATGGACTTGGGCCGCCAAGATTGCACAGAGGATCAAATCACTTCAAAGACTGTCAAATAAGAAGGTCTAGTGGTGTCTATCCATACAAAGCCTAGAAGCAAAGGTAACATAACATTCAGTTGCAAGTTGCAAGTTTGTCTTAGCGTTGATCAGGAAATTGACACAAAGTTATTTCCTCTGCCTCCAACCTAGAAATGAAGGACCTCTTAGGCATAGCTGCTTCTCACACTACTTACATTACAAAAATAAAGGAAGAGGAATAAAGGACCCATCATATTGGTCTCCAAAATCCAGACACTAGAGAAATGGTCTACAAAATATGTGGGCTGAAAACAAATGCATGCCCACAATTCAGCATTTAGTGGTCCATGCCATGTAAGAAAAAGCATATTGGTCTTTTTCTGCTCCCATTAGTGTCCAACAGAGCTGAGGGTTTGCTTAGCCCCTTGTGGTACTGATCTGCAGCTTGGAGTAGTGAATCAGATGGGCTATTTCTACCTTTTTTGCTTTTCTTTAAAAAAGTGAATTAATTTGTTCCTCTGGTTTGCAATGTAATAAGGAAAATCAGCATCACTGTATTAAGCTAACACTCGCACACAGGAAAATGGGACACCTCCTAATTTCAGTAATCCATTATTTCACACTTGCTACCCTTACCTCCAAAATTAATTGGTTTAAACCCCACCAGGAATCCCTATTGCTATTGAAATTGCGTGATTAACAGAGCCATTATCTCATTAGTGTATGATTTTACTAAGCTATGGCTACCAGTGGTTTTGTTCAAAATCTGGAGCCATGTAGCTCCAACTGCGATAGTGTTTTTAAACCTTTCCCTCCACCTGCAAAAATGCCAGTCTTCTTAACAGGCAAGTGGGTGAATGGTTAGATGCTGTGCAGTGTGTTCTCTACTGAGGAAGGTAAGACGACAACTAGAGAAACTCACTCAGGAACGGTTTCTACTAGTTTTCCAAAGGTCTGAAAGGAAGTGGGAAACCTGAACTCCAGGCTAAATAGCATCAGCCCTGGTTAGTAGTTGGATGGGAGACCACCAAGGAATACTAGGGTCGTTACCAATGTTCCCTCTAAGCTGTGGAGTCTTGTGAGCAAAAATTCTACTTTGTGTGCTGGTGGCATTAAAGCTGTGAGCCAGCCATTTGGCTGCTGCATAAATTAGTTTGCTCTGGAGCCATCCTTCCTGAGCTGAGTCAAAAATCTGTGAGCCAGAGGCTAAGAAACTGTGAGCTAGCTCATACTAACTCAGCTTAGAGAGAACACTGGTCGTTACACAGAGGCAGGCAATGTCAAGCCACCTCTGTTAGCCTTGAAAACCCTATAGGGTCATTATAAGTCAGCTGAGACTTGATGGCCGTATCCACCACGACAGTACAATCCTAAGCAGTATTACACTCATCTAAGCTCATTGACCTAGAAGTGCATAACTTTGCTTAGGATTGTATTGTACATGTCTCAAGTTGGAGGATAGCATGGTTATGGTCTCTTAGGTGGATTTCACATAGCTGCCTAGAAATGCAGATACTCTATGGCCCCGTTCACATGCCAAATTTGCCGCAGGAGAGCCACGATTGAATGGCGGATTTTCCAGGTGCGATCACATCGCAGCATCTGACAAGTGGAGCTCACCTGTTGCCAACCCATGGTGTACCGCCGAAAATGCATGATAAAAAACTACCTCCTCGAAGGTACTACCAAATGGTTTGCCATGGGCTGCCTCCGGACTCCCTTGGTGTGATTGCGCTGGTGCACGGCCTTTCCCTCCAGCCCCTCGTTGACACGCAGGCACGGAAGGAAGGAACCGTGGCATGCCACCGATGCATGGGATTGCATTCTGGCGGCTCTAATTGCTGCGATGCAAATACCCCTGCCTTTCCCCCGCATTATCCAGCCTGGGTGGCCGGGGCCTAAGATACTCAGGAGTTGGTTCCAGCATCACCTCCCTCAACTAAGATCAGTGTTTGCTGCAGTTGGAGGAAGGGAGAGTTGGCCACCAGGCTGTCCTTGCATGCTACATCAAGGGGTTGGGGGAAAGGGTGGCCAGTTAAGTGACCAGTGCCTGCCTCTGCACCCCTCTATGTTCGTGGTTAAGAAGGCATGAAGCCGCTGCTCAAGGTGGGTGCCACTAGGGATCGCTGGGGGAGAGAAGCAGCATCACTCTGTGGCATGTATGGGGGGAATTCTGCCATATATTTGTGGCTGAAACCCCCGGGAATATGCTACATTGTGTAGACAAGATACAAATTTTCTATAGAACTATTCAGGGGAAAGCTATGCTTAATATGGTAGGTTTTATGGTGGTTTAATAGATAGCTTGCAGAGACCACAGTGAGTAGTCAAGGAACAGAGGAATAAGAGGTGAGCAGAGTTGAGTCTGGTGTGATGCTGGGTAGGAGGTCATTTTGTGGAGATAAAATATGGTCCCAGAGTTAAGGCATGAAAATACTGGTAAAGGCACAAGGAGGAGGGAAATCAGCATTTTAAGACGTTGCAAGTTATTTGCGGTGGAGCCTGCAGTATACAAAATCCATTGGCAATCCTGGCACAGCTGTTTGGAAATAAATTTACCAGTGTTACTATCCAACAGGCATTTTTACTAGCCTGCCCACCGACATACAACTATGAAAGTCATGTTTAGCACACTGGCATCCTGAATAATTATAATAATAATAATAACACCAGCCTTCCAGTTTGCAAAAGCTCCCTGCCTACTGAAGGTGATTCTTACTCACCACACAAATGACGACTCCAATCACTACTTACAAGCCTGCTCAAGATCTTCCTGCTTTAGCACCGTAATGAAAGAATGGTTTTAAAAGTTGTTTCAGAAATTGAAAAGGTGTGTATTATAACATAAATAATGGAACAAAAGAAAGAGACACTTGTTTTTGTTTTAGTTTTTTAAAAAATTGCATCTCTGCCTGTATAATTGTTAACACAAAACCAAACTGGGCATTATACAAAAGGTGTCATCAGGAGAACTCAGTCTGTCTATGATTATCATCTCAAAACCTTAGGTTGAGACTGGAAGACACACTTCAACTGCAAATATGTTGCAATTATCATAAAATGAAATTCTAGCACCTTTTTTTGCTAATCACCATGGAAACCTGTATTTGTTGGATTCAAATTGGAAACACTCAAGATTCTGTAAAGCATTTTTGGTTTAGGAGTGAACAGTTTCTCAGAGGCATGATAGTGTAGCATGGCATCATTGGCCAATCATCTTTACAAACGTATTTCTCTAGTTCATCTAAAGACATAAATATTATGAATGCTGCCAAATACTTCATATTTTATTCGGATTTCAGGTGAGTGGTTTATCTGAATTGGAATTTCAGATTCAGAACATTCATCCAGCATGTCACACACACACACACACACACACACACACACACACCAATTTGGGGAGGAAGGTTGAACATTCTCATTTATCAATGTTATGCTAAATGTGGCTGCACATTTTCAATCTTTTTTTTTCAATAAAGAGAAGGAATGAACAGAGTTTTATCTAAAATATTATTTGGAAAAAAGTACTGTGATCCTTAAAACGGAAAGAAACAAATGTATATTCAACACAATGTCACACATTATAATCAGGAACTCTGCATCTACAGAGACATCTCTTTATGAGGTTTAGTTACTGTTCAGCATTTTCTCACCCAGCAGGATTGACTATGGTCAATGAAATTAAGCAGTCTCCATTCTATATGTATATATGATTTAGAGCGAGAGAGGTGGATCCAGACTAAATTTTACAAACAGGGTTTTCCTCCCACTGCAGCCATTGATTGCCACAAAACACTGCTCCTAGGGGACAGGAGACCCTGAGATATGACATGTATGCAGAGGTCTGCAGTGGAAAGAGGGAATTTTTAGAAATTGCAAATTTAATTTGGATCCTACCCTTAATCCTTTGTGTATATGTATATCCTGACATAAATTTGTGGTCATATGGATGGGACAAGGAGAAGTGGGAGGGCTTCTAATGTCCTGGCCCCACTGGTGGACCTCCTGATGGCACTGGTATTTCTGGCCACTGTGTGACACAGAGTGTTGGACTGGATGGGCCTTTGGCCTGATCCAACATTGGCGTCTCTTATGTTCTTATGTAAGTCCAAGAAAGTAGACTGGTTCCATTCAACCTGCCAGAAACCAAGCTGAAACAGTCCTAAGAGTAAAAGGTAACAGGGCAATCCAAAGAGGGGGACATCAACTAGTCGTTACATTGGCATATCTTTGAGATATGCCAGCATAAGTAGGAATTTTGCAGGCACAGTGCCTCACTGTTGCTCCACCGATTCAGGACATTGGAGCTACTCATTGGAGGGCCAGTGGTTTAGGCCCCCATGCCAATGGGGAAGTTTCAGGCCAGAGGGCATAGTAAGCGTTAGTAGGCTCCCTAAGCATTTCAGCCTGGGAATTCCCCCATCAGTGGCAGAAAACAAAAAACTTACATGTCCCCCCCCCCTCCTGTGGCCCCACTGGTGGACCTCCTGATGGCACTGGTATTTCTGGCCACTGTGTGACACAGAGTGTTGGACTGGATGGGCCTTTGGCCTGATCCAACATTGGCGTCTCTTATGTTCTTATGTAAGTCCAAGAAAGTAGACTGGTTCCATTCAACCTGCCAGAAACCAAGCTGAAACAGTCCTAAGAGTAAAAGGTAACAGGGCAATCCAAAGAGGGGGACATCAACTAGTCGTTACATTGGCATATCTTTGAGATATGCCAGCATAAGTAGGAATTTTGCAGGCACAGTGCCTCACTGTTGCTCCCTGATTCAGGACATTGTCACAGCCCCACAGCAGCTACTCATTGAAGGACCAGTGGTTTAGGCGCCCGTGCCAATGGGGAAGTTTCAGGCCAGAGGGCATAGTAAGCGTTAGTAGGCTCCCTAAGCATTTCAGCCTGGGAATTCCCCCATCAGTGGCAGAAAACAAAAAACTTACATGTCCCCCCCCCCTCCTGGCAGAACACAGGATGCTGACAACTGGGCCACCTCCTCACCATGATGCCTTCGAAGGAGACTATGGCTATGAATCAGAGGGAGATCTGGAATTTCTGCAGGACGGAGATGGCATGAAGGGCAAGGGCCTGGGCCTGCAGTGCTGGTCTCAGCTCCTCATACAAGCCTTGGATGGCTCTCGTGTCCAGGTGGAAGCAGCCCCGAAAGGTGCTGTCAGTGAGCTGTAGTGTCTTGATGCGTGTCTGGTATCACCTAGCATGGTGTCTTCTCTGGCATCACGGTGCCACCAAAACAGGCAGGAGGTTGGTGAATTGGACCCCTAGCAGGGGGAAGGAGGCAGTAGTGGGCACCATCCCAGGGTAGCCTGGCTGGTGCATATGGGGAGGGGGGACAGCACCAAGGTCTGAGGGCTGCAGGCTCCAGCAGCCTGGCCCCCTGAAAGGTTCCCCCCCCTATTTTTATTTATGCCAATTTATAGTCTGCCTTTGTCACTTGGACTCAATGCAGATTACACAGAATGAGTCAATACAATCAACAGGATGGGGTATTCAGTAAACTATACAATAGGATTAGGGTTGTGGAACCAATCAGAAATCTAAAAGCAGAATTGAAGAAAAGCATAAACATAAGTCTTAACATGACACATTAAATGATACAAAAATTACATAGTAGGCTATGTAAGCTAAATGATACAAAAATTATACAGGAGGTTCCTAGTTTCACTAAGCTAAACATAGTAGCATAGACCACTGTCCCAAATAAGTTCTCTAAGTAACTTCGTTTAGTACAGTGCAACTCTTTTTGCCTGAATAGAAAAGCTCTCTTGAATAATCTGGCTTTGCTTAATTTGTGGAAAACCAGCAGAGTGGGAGCCTTCCTGACCTCCTCCTCAGGCAAGCCATTCCATATTTTGGGGGCCACAATAGGGAAGGCATGTGTACAGCCAGTGGTTGGTTTTCCCCATTTGCAGGTTGGCACCTGCGAAAGACCCTGATCAGATGAGTAGAGATGTCATGGCGGTGCATAGGGAGAGAGGCAGTCTCACAAATATGAGTGTCCAAGGCCATGAAGTGTTTTGTATGTAATAGCCAGTTTTTAAATTGAGCCCGTTAACTGATGGGCAGCCAGTGGAGTGACTGCAGAATAGGAGTAATAGGCATGCTCCATCGAGCACCCAGTAATAGCTGTGGTGTTCTGCACTGACTGGAGTTTCTGCATTGATTTTGAGGGAAGACCAATGTACAGTGCATTACAGTAGTCTAATCTGAATGTCACTGTAGTGTGGATCCAGGTGGCCAGTTCAGCCATATCAAGGTAAGCAGCCATCTTACAGGCTAGGCTGAGTTGGGAGCCTTTTTTTGTAACCACATTAACTTGTTTCTCCAGCAAGAACAGTTCTAGCCAATTTATCACAGCAGCCAAGCAGCAATTTAGGACCTCTACCACATCACAAGAGACTTGAGCAAGGATATATAGAGCTGGGTATCATCTTCATTTTGATGACAACCAACCCCAAAGCTATGAATGACTTGCCCTAAGGGCTTTACATAGAGAGTGAATAGCATGGGGAACATACTTGCACCCTGTGGAATGCCACAGGTTAACTTCCACGCTGATGATAACTTCCACACTCATGATAACTCACATCTTTGATTCTGGTCCATGAGGAATGATTTGAACCAGTTTGGCACACATCCCGTGATACCTACTTCTGCCTCCAAACATCTCAGCAAGACTGTATAATCTACTGTAGCAAAGGCTGCAGATAAGTCCAATAAGAGCAACAAAGAGCCATTGTATATACTCAGATGGAGACCATAAACTAAAGATAGCAGAGCTATCTCTGCCCCAAAGCCTGGCCTGAAGCCAGACTGAAAAGGGTCTAGAGCAGATGAGTTAACAATGAAGATCTGGAGTTGGTCTGCTACTGCTCTTTCAATCACTTTGACCAGAAAGGGCAGATTAGAGATAGGGCAATAATTGGCCAGATGATTTTTTTGCAGAGATGTTTTGTCCAGCTACTCCCTTCCCTAGGGTTTGTGTCCTGTGCCCACCTCAAAACTTGAATTTGGGTGCTCTAAAAAAAGAATTTTGAAGAAGAAGAAAAAAGAAATTCTACTCCCCTGAACAATGCTACCGGGTGGAATAAGGGAAGAAATGGCAGCTGTGGGGTAACAGGACAGAGAAAATGCCACCAAAGTGCACCTCCCATCCCACCTACAAAGCAAATGCATTTTGTGGCACAATAGCAGATCAAAACTGGTCTGAGAATGCACAGGGAAACTATGGGAAAACAATGGACAGGAAACAAATCTGTGTGGGAGCGCCAAAATAATCTGCTACAGTTGCAAGCCCAAACCACAGCAAAGAGACTGCGTGGAAGTCATCAAAGATTGTTTAAGGGGAAAAACACAATTTTCAATCATTGCTGGCTGTGAGAGTCTGATCTCTGGAGGACTTCATTCGTCTTCCTGTCTCCCTTATATTTCATCAAGGGACATAATTTGGTTTGAATCACTTATTAAATATATGACTGTATATTCCTTGTAAATAGCAAGATTGAGATGCCTAGCTACACATTTGATAGCACCAGTTTAAAAATAGGCAATGTGTAGTAGCATAGTACTATATATGCACATAATTAGGATCATTACAATTGGGCACTGCAGGGGCTTGCAGGGTCATCTCATTTTCCCCTCCCCCACTATTCCCTTTTTCCCTTTCCTGGAATGCCCTATAGCCTCCCCACCCCCCCCTCACCTCTCTCTCTTTGTTTCTTTTTTCCTTCCCACCCACCAGCCAATCTACCTTTATTGCCCCCCCCCCTCTTTGATTTTCGCTCCTTCCCTCCACTCTGGCACCCTCTCCCTGGGAAAATACTGTGTGGTTACAGCACTGAGCCCAGTTGTGCTGTTCCAGAGGCCAGACTAGCCCCAGTTGCAAGGTGCCAGCTGCAGGACTTGGCCCAGTTGTTCAGTGGAGGCCATCAGGCTGGACCCAGTTGTGTGATGAGGAACCTAAAAGGACTTGTGGGGGCATATCACTTTCATCTGTGTTCCCCTCCCACACTATTTCTTTTTTCCCCACTTCTGGCAACTCCTTATACTGACAGAAAGCAAGGCTTGAAGATTGGTGGTTATGGTTGCCTAATAATGGCCATTGAGGGCATCTGTTTCTTAAAGCTACAGTTGCTGCTTCTATTCATTTGGAGGCCTTTTAACCCCTTAGTGTATTTTTAAAAGATTTCAGATGGCCTGTACGGGTGTGTTACTTTCTCCTGTATCCCCTTCCAATACTATTTTCTCCTCCCATTTACTCTTCCCTCCTCCTGGCAGCCTCCATATACTTACCTTTTTCTGCTTCATTTTCTCCTTTCCACCAACCATGCCACCTACCTTTTATCTGACTATCCATCTTCGGCTAATTTATAATTTATTTGTAATTTATCCTAGATCCTAAAATCTATCCCAGATCCTAATCTGAAACTCTAACCACTACACTGGCTTTCATGGGGTGCCTGCTTTGAACCATAGGAAGTTGCATGGTAGCAAGTCACCTACTGGTACAAATCAATGCCTTTATTATGTATACAAAGACTCATGCCTTTTTTAAAAAAAGAACGTGGATTGCTGTACTGGTGCATAATCTCAGAGAAGTGTCAGTAATCTAAGAAAATTTACATTTGGTGATATCATCTTTCTTTGCTAATCTACACATCAAAGGAGACTGTACTTAAAGGTTGCATAACGTTGACCCTTTTCCACTTGAGACTGGTGTGATTGTTTTATCATTAAGTGAAGCAACAGCTAGCCAGTGATAAAGTGTCAATCAAAGACATTTCACAATTGTGAGACATTTCACAATTAGTCATATAATGATATATGAATCAAAAGCAGGAGAAAGAGCAATTTGTCATTCTAACAGCCAGGTTTCCAATTAGCCTTTTTAGCTATTATTTGCAGCATATGCCATGCATTTTTATTACCTAATGCATTTTAATTGAATATCACAAATGCTCAAAGGATCTGATGTTAATCCCCACCAAAAGCTTTGTTTTTAATTTAATCAAAGACTAACACTTCCTTTGTATATTAAGCAGAAGAATAAAAGTCTACGGAAGATTCCGATTCTGAATTTATTCTGTGCCTCACCTCACATATGGCTTGAGTTCTGAAATGCTGAGGCACTGGGGAGTAATAGCTATAAACTCAAGCCCTGGGGATCCAGCAACATTTCCAGAGGTCTTGAAATGGAACACACAATATCTGGGTTGTAGTTTAGGGTCAGGAAGCAAAATCCTCAGAGATAACCATGGAAAATCTTTTTCTGGCCTAGGGAGAGCCAGGCTAGTATAGTGGTTAGTGTGTTTGACTAGGACTTGGAAAATCCATGTTCAAATCCACACTCAGCCATTAAATGTGCTGGGATAAAACGTAAGATAAAATGTTTGTTAAACATTGCTTTGCAGAAGCAGAGGGGAAACTATATGGAACAGGAATGCTTTCAGATTCTTCTCAAAACCTTTGTGTAAAAGTTGTAAATTCCCTAGAACTAGTAACATGAAGTGTCTAAAGGAGATACTCTGTTAGTTTTAGAGACATCATAATGGCTTTTAGCAACCATTTGACAGGAAGGGAAGGAAGGTCCAAACACAGCATCATGGTCTTGACCACTGGGGACACTGAAAAAGATACGTCTTTCGGCATAGCAAGAAAACTGACAGGGACCTGTTACAGTGCAGATCAGTACAGATCACCCAGTTTTGTTAACACTTATGAAACCCCCATTCAAGGTAACCAAAATAAATATTTAGTCCACATGCTGTTACTCAGAGCTTTTAGGACTAAAAATATTTGGCCATGGTGATCTAGCCTCTGATCGTATCAAGGTTAGATTACTATAATGTGCTCTGTGTGGGGCTGCCTATGAAGACTATTTGGAAACTTTAAGTTGTCCAAAATGTAGTTGCCAGATTGCTCTTAAGGAGTGGATTTAAGGATCATATCACCCCCTGGTGCTGAAAATTCTGCACCAGCTGTCCATCAGTTACTGGGCATTATTCAGAATGCTAATGCTCTTTATTAAAGCCCTAAATGACTTAGTATTGGGATACCTTTTCCTGTATTGCCAGTTTCCTAGTTTAGGATTTCATCTTGCTGCTGGGGTGCATTCCCTGGTGACATCTAGATTAGATTACTGCAATGTACTCTATGTGAGGCTGCCCTTGAAGACTGTCTGAAACCTACACCCAGAATGTTGATTGCAGTAGATCATAGAGACCATAACAGTCTAGTCTTTTCCCATCTACACTGGCTCCCATTTTGCTTTTGGGCCTAATTCAAAATGCTGGTGTTGACCTTTAAAGCCATATATGGCTTGGGGTCAGGATACCATAAGGACTGCCCACTCCTATATGAGTCTGCCTGACCACTCGGAGAGACATATCTCTCTCTCTCTATTGTTGTCTTTCATCTGTGGGGGAACACTTTTTTTGTTTTGTTTGACATTCCATCACTAACTCATATCAGCCCTCTTCCCTGTCCGTGTTTATATTTGTTTATGTGTTCTGTTTAATTTTTAAATTATTTTTATATATTGGTATTTTAGTACTGTTTTAATGTTTGAAATGTTTTAATGTCTGAAATATTTAATTTTCTCTGCCTTGGGGTCACTAACCTCCAAACTTACAACTGATATCCACACTACAGTTCCCCTGGAGAAAATGGCTGCTTTATAGGGTGGACAGTATGGCATTATACCATGCTGAGTCCCCTCTCCTCCCCAAACCCCGCCCTTCACAGGCTCCACCCCCAAATCTCAAGGATTTTCCCAACCTAGAGTCAGCAGCCCTATTGGGAGTCTGAGTTGAGTGGAAAGGTTGAATAAGAATGTTTTAATTAAATAAATAAATCTCTATACATCCTGACCTAGATGGCCAAGGAACTCATCAGATCTCAGAAGCTAAGTAGGGTTGGCCCTGATTAGTATTTGGATGGGAGACAACCTATGCAGAGGAAGGCAATGGCAAACCAGCTCTATTAGTCTGTTGCCCTGAAAATCCTACAGAGCTCACCATAGATCAGCTGCAACTTGATGGCATTTTACACAAACACTCTCTTTATGCCTCAATTGCAGAAGTTAGGCATGTGGTGACAAGACACAGGGCTTTTTTAATGGTGGCCTGTCTGTGGAATGCCCTCCTGTTTGAAGCTCATATTGTGTTGAGCTTTAGGTGCCAAGTTAAAACACTTTATCCAGGCTTTTAATTAACATTTTATCCCAACTTTAACCTGTTTTATAGATCTTGGCCTGTTTTCCCTGCTTGTTGGTGCTTATTTCCCGCTTTTATGCTTGTGATTGTTTTACTCTTCAGGTTTTAAGAGTGTTGGTTTTACCACATTTATTAAAGTGGTCCTACTGCTGAAAGATTTGTTTCACTGCATTGTTTTAATTGTCTCTTGTGTTCTTTTTTAAATTGTCCTATTTATTGTTTTACTTCTTATGTTGTTAGCTGTGGCAAGCAGCTGTCTGGAGATATGGAGTATACATTATCCAAATGCATGAATGTAATGAATAAAGAGTATGCAAGACATCTTTACCTAGTCAGAGCAATAATTTATTCTCCGCTGGAGGTACTACAGACTTGGAGGAAAAATCCTTCAGGAGCTAGTTTGCAAACCACTGAAAGGAGACTGGATAATGTTTTTTAAATGATACTAATATTTGAGTTAAATTTTATTGGCACATGGGTACAGATCAGCAGACCTTTTGATTCTTTCTTTTTATTTTAAAAAGCTCAGCATTTCTGTATGTATTGCAACAGTTCAGTAATCTGACTTAAATTATCCCTGAGCTGTTATTTTCATTATGAATTCTAGATTTTAGAGTCTCACATCCCAGCTTTTCAGAAACACACAGAGTTGCCATTTGGCTGGCTGCTGGGATTCACAAACCATTGAAGCTCCATTAAGCAAACTTTGGTGCATTTTAAAGCCAACATAATGCTAAAACAGAATACAACACTTTTCCCAAAACACAAATAACAAACATATTTTATTTTAAATTAAAATAAACCTGTAAAAAACCTACATTTCCCCCCACCCAATTGCATTAAACAATTACATAAACATACATGATACTGCTGGGAAAAAAATCACAACTTGGGAAGGAAATCAGAAAATGCATTTCTGTAAAGACATGGATTCTGCAGACAGCATGTTGTTGTTGTTCAGTCGCACAGTCGAGTCCGACTCTTCACGACCCCATGGACAAGCTCCCACCAGGCCCTCCTGTTTTCCGCTGTCCTCTGAAATTTGCTCAATTTCATGTTCGTTGCATCTATGACACTGTCTAACCATCTCATCCTTTGTCGTCCCCGTCTTCTTTGACCTTCAATCTTTCCCAGACAGCATAGGAGCTATTAAAATGCTGAACGCTCACTAAGATATAGGAAAATTGAAGCTATACAAAATGGGGCTGAGCTGAAACAGTGGGGCACATTTCAAGATCTTTCCACTGATTTTTTTTATGAGGTATGCTGCAGGGAGAAGGTGTATCACCTCCAACACAAATGCAAGTGATGCATAGATACACACACACATACCTGGCAATCAGGCAATGCCAGCAGTGTGTGAACCTTTTCCCAGACCCATCTAACTGTAGCTTCAAGGCCATATTTTATTTTAAAATAGATGCCTATGGTTGAGCTACTGAAGAAACAGTCCCCACCAGATAGGGGTGCCATTAGCTCACTTTTGGAGGGCAATCCTCCTGCCAAAGCACTCCTGTTCCCCACTGGTGTTCAAATGAGCAGCAGGAGAAAATGGGGGGGGGAGAAGAAGGATGTTGTCAAGGTGTTGCCATCATTTCCTGCTAAAACCCAAAAGTGACATAGGGTTGCCATCCCCCAATGGGTACAGGGGTTCCCCAGCTTTCGGGGGGGCAATCTGCCCCGAAGAGCCCTGGTGTGCCTGATGTGGCCAGTGTGATGATGTCAGCCAGAGGTGACATCATCACACCAGGCACATCGTGCAGGGCACACTCTAGCATTTGGCTAAAAACTCTATAGTGACCATCAGGGCTATTTTTGGGCAGGAACGCACAGGAACAGAGTTCCGGCTGGCTTCAGAGTTGGCCATGCCCACTACAGCCAAAACCTCTGTGTGCGTGGCTACAAAGGGAAGGCTTGAAGAGTGACCCCCCCGGTGACTCCGAGGTGGGTGGGCCGAAGGGGCTGGAAGGATTTGGGAGGCATTTAAATGCTTCCCCGTGCCTTCCTCAGTCTGTCCAAGGGCTGGCTTGCCCAGGCTCCCCGTGGTTGCGGGGACCCCGGGCAAGCCAAGGTAAGGCATGGGGTGTGGCCTATTATGCTAATGAGCTGTTCTGTCAGGTGTGTGGCCTAATACACTAATGAGTTCCTGCTGTCAGGTGTGGCCTATTATGCTAATGGGTTCCTGCTGGGCTTTTTCTACAAAAAAAGCTCTGGTGACTATAGAGTTTTTAGCCAAATGCTAGAGCATCCCCAGCCCAACATGCCCTGCCCAACATGCCTGTCACTTCCAGGGGATTTCATTGCAAAGTGCAAGCAAAGTTTGCACACCAGAACCTCCAGAAACCTAGGCTGGAAGCCCCCACTGGTAGCTAGGTAAGACCTAGCAAACCTAAAGTGACATCACCGATTCTTTGGGATTTCACTGGTTTTATGCTAAAATCCATAGAAACTGACTTCTAGGTTTTAGCTAGAAGTGATGTCAACAACATCAATTTCCCCATACCCAGCCCCCCAAAGTCTCCCAGGGGCTCCAGGCATGCTACCTGGCAATGCTACCACCAGAATCCAGCAAGTTGTTAACCCCTTACCTGGCTAGTAGGAAGTTCTCCCCGTAATGCTGGGCCTAAAAAGGGGCCAACTTTGCAGGGAATGTAGGAGAGGCTGGGCTGACAACAAAGAGCAAGGATTAGCAGTTACACTCAGTCAGAAGCAGAAAGGCTGAGTACAGAGGCCTGGAGAGGAACGAAATCTGAACCAGGCCTGTGCGTGTGTAAATTGCTGTCAAGTCACAACTGACTTATGGTGACTCCAGCAAGGGGCTTTCAAGGCAAGTGAAAAGCAGAGGTCGTTTGGCATTGCCTTCCTCTACAGAGTCTATTTTGGTGGTCTGATTACTGACCCTACTTGGCTTCTGAGATCTGATGAGATATTGCTATGCCATGCCACCTATCCTCCTGAACCAGGCCTAGTTCACTGTGTATATAAAGGTCCTCTTCTCCAAAGGCTAGCTAGACAGAAGAAGAAGAAGAAATAGAAGAGAAGAGACTGGATTTATACTATGCCCTTCAATACCCAAGGGAGTCTCAGAGCATCTTACAAACTCCTTTCCCTTCCCCTCCCCACAACAGACACCCTGCGAGGTAGGTGGGGCTGAGAGAGCTCTGACAGAAACTGCTCTTTTTCAAGAACAGCTCTGACAGAACTATGGCTTGCCCAAGGTCATTCAGCAGGTGCAAGTGAAGGAGTGGGGAATCAAACCCAGTTCTCCCAGATTAGAGTCGGCACATTTAACCACTACACCAAACTGGGATCAAGGCAAGTCTAGCTTTCTTGTATCAGTGCAATGGTGGAGATAGTATTGGGTGAAGCAGCCCAGCCTAGCCCAGAGGCTCAGGAGTCCCAGCAAACCACTGTGGGAAACATAGTCTAAGACAATGAGGAGGAGGAAGGACAAAAGCTGTGCAGCCCCTTGTAGCATCTGAGCAAAGCTACTCCTCTAGCATGTATTCACCTAATATACGTGTTGATGAGCAAGGAATCAAGGAATTCTTCTCATGTCTTTCCATGGCCAGGTTTACCCTAACCCAGGGGTGTCAAACATAAGGCCCGGGGGCCAGAACAGGCCTGTCCAGGGCTCTTACCCAGCCCATGAGCAGTATGGAAATGTCAGGTACTCTCCCTTTTATGGTATCCCTTGGAAAGAAACCTAGTCTTGCATGTGATTAAATACATTTATTGGGGCTTTTGTGGGTTCCCCAGTAAATCAATTGTTTTCACTGCTAGGAATCAATTGCTTTTGTTTGTATTTTGAGTTAAAAATAATATTGTAAATTGGGCTTGCCAGTGTCCCTTGTAAAGTTTATATCTCTGGTACCTGGCATTACATTGTATGTGGCCCGGCCCGACAAAGTGATATTTATGTCAGAACCGGCCCTCGTAACATTTGACACTTCTGCCCTAACCTGCTAATTGCTGATTAATAGTTTTTCTCCCAGTAGAGCAGGGAGCCTGTGTGAGTCCACACTAATTGTTAAGAGGGCTCTCCACAGAGCTGAAACACAGTCCTCTAGTACACACCCAAACCAATCACTGCATAATGACATAACAGAAGACAAATGATGCTAGTTCAAACTGAAAGCAACGAGTCCCAGGGGTCATTTTCTGCAGGAGCGCACAGAAGCGCACAGGAGCGGAGCTCCAGGAGTAAAAAGCCCAGGGGGCGAGCACATGCAACAAGCCCTGCCCCCTGCTCCCAGCAGCCCTCAGTCAGTGCAAGAAGCAGCCAGGTAAACTGCAGAGCCCCCCCCCCCCGGCTTCCCAGTGTAAAACAGTCCAGTGGCACTTTTAAGACCAAGTTTTATTCAGGTACAAGCCCTCCCTCCTCTGCGAGGACAGATCTGCGCGTTCCCCCCCCCCATTGCTAGCAATCCAAAACAGTCCAGTGGAGCCTGAGAGGTGGGTGTTGCCTTCTGACACACTTCCGGCGATGTCAGGGTGTGTGGCATATGCAGATAAGTTATGCTAATGAGTTATGCTAATGAGCTCCTGCACCTCTATTTCTACAAAATGACCCTTGGCAACGACTATTTAGAAATAAGATTGCCAGGTCTGGGTTGGAAAACACCTGGAGACTTTGGGGGTGGATCAAGGAGAGGGTGGGGTTTGGAGGGGGGAGGAGGCCTCAGCATAATACAATGCCACAGAGTCCACCATTCAAACCAGCCATTTCCTCCAGGGTGTCAGGGTTCCCAGTCAAACACTCAACAACGTTCCTTCAGCAGTTTCAGTTTATTGAGAGTAAGTACTTAGGACATCATGAACTCTTGTGTCAGGAATGGCAGGATAAAGGTTAGCCCTCAGAGTTATACCCCCTTCAAACCAGACCCCCTGATACAATAAGACCAATAGACAAGCACCTGAAGATGCAGGCAAAAGACAGCAGTTACATTCCCAGTGGGAAAAGTGGACCCGGCAGAGCCGAGACTTCAAGGACACCAGGCAGAGAACAGAGCACAGCAGAGGAGGTGAGGGGGATGGGAGGGAGGAAACCAAAAGAGCACCCCACACATTCCAACCCATGGCAGCATTAGCTGACACAGGGGAGCTGATCTCTGCCAGCTGGAGTTCAGTTGTAAAAGCGGGAGAGACTCAAGGCCCCACCTGGAGGCTGGCAGCCCTATTTAGAAAGTATTGTCCTCACTCTGAATTAGTCTTGCATGTTCTCTGTGGCACTTAACTAAACCTGACTCGCTGTGCAATGATGCCATGACTCGGGGGGGGGGGTCATGGTTCAGTAATACAGCATCTGCTTTGCATGCAGAAAGTCCCTAGTTAAATCTGCTACACCAACACCTCCGGTTAAAACGATTGGGTAGTAGGTGATATGAAAGACCTCAACTTGACACCCTGGAGAACCACTGCCATTCACAGAGGACAATATTGAACTTGATAGGGAAAAAGTCCAGTTCCATGTAACGCAGTGTCATGCATACTAGAATGAAGAAGGACTATTCTTCAGACAAAAATGCCACCAATGCTATAACTGATTGGGGCTATGCACAGTATCAAATTAATGCGAAAACAAGCTTTTAGAGGTCTTGGGTGATATTTTTCAATACAACTTCTCAAACCAAAAATACTTATTGCAGAAACTTTGTATCAGTCCTGTGGACAAACTGTACTTGTTCTTATAAAAGCAAAAAAGAGCATTAATGTAGGACCTATACCAAGTCTCTGGAAAACACTTGTCTCCTGGTAAATGATGTGTGAGAGCTACATGTGCTTCAGATTTCCTTCCCCCCCCCATCACTGGTTTCTTGTCTCTGCCCCTTCTCTCTGCTTTTTGCCTTGTCTCACACAGGCTCTGTCATATTTACAGGGAAGAGGAATTTTGCAAATCAGGCGGAGGGAGAGGAAAACTATCCACTACCAATTCAGTCCCCTATATTTTACCTGCTGAATTAAAATACAAGAAGATGAACTATCAAATCTAGGGCTTCATAATCCTCTTGACATAATAAAACTAAAACCATTTGAACTTCATCTTAACAACAGGAAAACATGTACTCCTTTCAATTTTGTTTGTATGTATCTTCTTTTGCCAGTTACATTTATTTTATGCAAATGTCATAAAGTGTGGAAGTGTGTCAGAAGGCAACACCCACTGCTCAGGCTCCACTGGACTGTTTTGGATTGCTAGCTATTGGGGGGAGGACGTGCAGATCTGTCCTCACAGAGGAGGGAGAGCTTGTACCTGAATAAAACCTGGTCTTAAAGCTGCCACTGTACTGTTTTGGATTGCTATCTATGGGGGGGCTCTGCTACTTACCTGGCTGCTTCTTGCTCCTCGTGGCCCAGGGCTGCTTCGAGCAGGGGGTGGGGCTTGTTGCATGTGCCCGCCCCCTGGGCTCTTTACTGCTGGAGCTCCGCTCCTGTGCGCTCCTGCAGGAAATGACCCCTGGGTTGTAGTAAAATCAAACCCCATTTTCCATTCTGTTTGAAACTTAGTGGGTATTTAGATTAGAATGAGGACAAGGTTCAGTGCAAATTTGGTACTGTAATGTATTGAAATGATTACATGAATCACCTCATAGGACTCCCATGTTAAGCTTCGAGCCAGACCAGGGCTCCTCTGAGCGAACTTCCTATTGGTCGCTTCGTAACAGCGACCAATCAGAACGATACCATTCCCTAGGAGGGAAAGACTCCCATTGGTCTTTATTCTAGCAATCTCATTGGTTGTTATTTGTAAATAGGCGTGGCTACATTAGCCCGGTTATGTTTAAAAGGAGCATAAGCTCCCACTGTTTTCTGTTCTGGTTTCTTACTGAGTTAGTGCTTGCTCGTTACTTCCAATAAAGCTGAATCACTTGCTGAATCACTGTACGAGTCCTTTGTTAGCGCGATCTAACAATTGGCGACGAGGATGGGATGTTAGAGCAGGTAGGCAGCCCTGCGGACATCCACACTTCGGACTCGGAAGAAAGCGGGCAGAGCACAGCAGCCGATCCGGCGGAGGCGCCACCAGCTCCGGTGCCCAAGTCTCCCCCGATGGCTGGAAGCCAGAAGTTCGAGTGCTTCGAACCCTCCTCAGAAGACTGGGACTCCTACCTGTCCAGGTTCGAGTTCCATCTGGAGACCCACGACATCACCGATGAGGCGAAGAAACGAGCATGCCTCCTGAGTTCCTGCGGGAAGGGGACCTTCGACATAGCCAGGTCGTTGGTGGCCCCAACTGATATAAAGACTGTCACCTACGCTGACATCACGGAGAAGCTTAAGGCTCACTATTCTCCACAACCGTCGGAGATCGCCTGCCGGCACGCTTTTTACAAGCGGAACCAGGCCGGAGGCGAGACCATCGCAGATTTCGTGGCGGCCCTTCGCAAAGCCGCACGGCCATGTAATTTCCACAACGTGGAGGAAGCCCTCAGAGACCGTCTCGTCTGCGGTCTCAAAGATGAAAGGCTGCAACAGAGGCTGTTCGCCCGCACCACCCTGACCTGGGCAGTGGCCTACGAAGAGGCCGTGGCCGCGGAAGCAGCGGAGAAGTCCACGAAGGAGGTCCGCCAGCGGGTGGCAGAGCCCAGTATACACGCTCAACGAGACAGCGAGGGCGAAGACGCGGATGATGACGTCAACGCGGTTCGAGGCAAGCGGACCCCAGCGAAGACTACCAACGTCAAGCCTTGCTCCGGTTGTGGCGGGAAGCACCAGCGCGGCTCCTGTTGGGCTCGTGATGTCGACTGCAGAGCGTGTGGGCGGCGTGGTCATCTGGCCAGAGTCTGCAGATCAGCGAAGAAGGATCCCTCAACTAACAACCGGTCAGCGCAGAGGGGCACTCCAGTCAGCACCCAAGGCAAGACCCGTTCCTCAGCATCGGAAGCAAGCTGCCAGTTGACGGCGACCTTGTCGAGCGCATCGGCCGTAAATCGCACCAGCAGCCAGGGCAAGATCACCGTGACTCCACTCCTCGACGGCCGACCCTGTACAATGGAGGTGGACTCAGGATCGTCCGTGACGGTGATTTCTGCCGCGTCCTGGCGCCAGTTGTTCCCGAACCGAAGCCGGCGGCGGCTCCAGCCTGCGGGAACCAGAGTGTCCGACTTCCAGGGCAACCGAATTCCCTTGGCCGGACGGGACTCTGTTACTGTTGAGTATAAGGGGAAATGTGTTAAACTGTCATTCCTGATTGCAGAGGGAGACCGGGTTAACCTGCTAGGGTTAGATTGGTTTGAGCCATTGGGCATCGGTATTTCTGGGATTAACAGGATGTCTGAAAATAAATGGGGCATGCTGTACGACCTGTTCCCTGATGTATTTGCCGAAGGGTTGGGAAGGTACAAGGGCCCCCCGGTTGCGTTTGACTTAGATCCGTCAGTCAAACCTATTAGGTTGAAGTATCGGAAAGTACCTGTGTCTCTCAAACATAAGGTGGAAAAAGAGATTGACAAACTAGTTGAGCAAGGGGTTTTAGAGCCAGTACCATACAGCAAATGGGAGACCCCGATCGTAACCCCTGTCAAATCAGATGGGTCCATACGACTATGCGCCGATTACAAATGTACGATTAACAAGGCGCTGCAGCAACATTCGTACCCGGTCCCGGTAATAAGCCACATTTTGGCTTCCCTGGGGGGTGGCAAGATTTTCGCCAAATTTGACCTGGCCCAGGCATACCAGCAGTTGCCTGTCACCCCGGAGGCTGCCGAGGCCCAAACAATTGTAACCCACCAAGGGGCTTTTAAAGTGAACAGGCTGCAATTCGGGGTCAACGTAGCACCTGGGATTTTTCAGGGCCTCATGGAACGTCTACTAAGGGGGGTACCTGGCACAGTGCCCTATTTTGACGACGTGCTGATTGCGGGCGGGTCTGAACAGGAACTACTGGACCGGGTTAAAGAGGTCCTCAGGCGTTTTCAAAATGCCGGCCTCAGAGTTAAGCGCTCAAAATGCACGCTCGGGGTGGAAAGTGTGGACTTCCTGGGGTTTCGCATTGACGCAGAGGGAGTCCACCCCACGGATGAGAAGGTATCTGCAATCCAAAACGCCCCCAGGCCGGTGAGTAAGAAGGAGCTCCAATCCTTTTTAGGACTCCTGAATTTTTATCATGCGTTTTTACCGCATAAGGCATCAGTGGCGGCCCCTTTGCACGCGCTTTTGCACAAGGAGGCAAAATGGAAGTGGGGGCAGGCCGAGGAAAAGGCTTTTGTGGGAGTCAAGGAGCTGCTGACATCTAATGCCGTACTCACGCATTATGATGAACACAAGCTCCTGGTGTTAGCTGCTGACGCTTCACCGTTTGGAGTAGGCGCAGTTTTAAGCCATCTGATGCCTGATGGGAGCGAAGCGCCTATCGCTTTTTATTCTAGATCACTATCTGCGGCAGAGCGGAACTATGCCCAGATAGACAAGGAGGGTCTGGCGTTGGTAGCGGCTGTCAAAAAGTTCCATGATTTTATTTTTGGCAGACGATTTTTGCTGGTCACTGACCACAAGCCGCTACTGGGGATTTTTGCGCCCGATAAGCAATTGCCAAACATCATGTCCCCACGCATGCTTAGATGGGCGATATTTTTGCAGGCTTATGATTTTGACTTAGAGCACCGGCCTGGGAAAGCGATTGGGCATGCGGATGCCCTCAGCCGGTGCCCGGTGCCGGACATTGGCGCAGACCCTGCCCCCGCCTGTGAGGTCTTGGCAATTGAGGAGCTTCCTCGACCCCCGGTATCATCCAGGGACATTGCAGCACACACGGCCAAGGATAGCGTGCTGTCCCGAGTATTAAACTGGGTTTGGAGGGGGTGGCCGGTTGGAAGCGTTGAACCGGAGTTCGGCCCTTACAAAAGCCGTCAAAATGAACTATCCATTTCTAAGGGCTGTGTATTATGGGGGAACAGGGTGGTGGTTCCTGACAAACTCAGGACGAGAGTGTTAGAGTCGCTGCACGAGGGTCACCCCGGTATGGTACACACCAAAGCGTTGGCCAGAGGGTATGTCTGGTGGCCGGGGCTGGACAAAGAGATCGAAGAATGGGTACGAGGGTGTCCCAAATGCCAGCAAGTCAGACCCGATCCCCCACAAGCTACACCCCAAGGCTGGGAGTCATCTGGTAAACCCTGGGCCAGATTGCATATAGATTTTGCTGGCCCTCTCCAAGGGCAAATGTTCCTAATTGTGGTGGACGCTATGTCCAAATGGCTGGAGGTCGTGCATATGAAATCGACCACATCACTTGCTGTGATCCATGCGCTCCGCCGACTTTTTGCCACCCACGGGTTGCCTGACGTCATCGTCAGTGACAACGGGCCTCAATTTGTGTCTGAGGAATTTAGGCTCTTCCTCACGAGTAATGGCATACGCCAAATGACTTCGGCCCCTTTCCATCCGGCATCTAATGGCCAAGCCGAACGGATGGTCAGGACGGCCAAAGAGGCCCTGGGTAAAATGGACGAAGGGGACTGGAGCCAGAGGCTGGGCTCTTTTCTTTTGCGGCAGCACACCACCCCCTGCAGTACTACAGGCCGCAGTCCGGCCGAGTTGCTAATGGGGCGGAGGCTCACAACTCGGTTAAACAGGGTGCATCCGGGTCTCACTGAAGATCAATCCGAGCGTACCGACTCTCAACCGAAGGTGCGCATGTTTGAAAAAGGGGACAAGGTTTTCGCACGAAATTATGCAAACGGGCACTTGTGGCTTCCTGGGGTTATATCCGACTCTGTGGGTACTCGAATGTATGTGGTGCAGTTAGCTGACGGTCGAATATGGCGGCGCCACATAGATCAGTTAAGGAGACGTTGGGCTAGGGACAGCGCTGACTCTCCGACGGCTGAATCCCCTGATGTCGAGTGGACACCCCCAGAGCAGGCGGTGAGTACCGAAAGGCCCGGTACTGTCCCCGAGTCAGGGCAGAACCCTGTGTGCGGGGCTGAAATCCCAGTAGAGTTGGTGCCTGAACCAGGCTGTAGTGAACCCCACAGTGACTCACAACCTTGTGTGCCCATAGAGCCTGCACCGCTTCGCAGGTCTCAGCGTACGCGGCAGATGCCGACTTATCTAAAAGACTACGACCCAGCGTTCGCGGCAAATGCCGACTTATCTGAAGGACTATGAGTGTAAATACTGTTGGAATAACTGATGTACAAAGGTTGATTGCATGTTTGTAAATAATAAAACAATTGGGATGATGGCTTAACTTAGGGGGGAGGAATTGTAATGTATTGAAATGATTACATGAATCACCTCATAGGACTCCCATGTTAAGCTTCGAGCCAGACCAGGGCTCCTCTGAGCGAACTTCCTATTGGTCGCTTCGTAACAGCGACCAATCAGAACGATACCATTCCCTAGGAGGGAAAGACTCCCATTGGTCCTTAACTAAGCAATCTCATTGGTTGTTAATTGTAAATAGGCGTGGCTACATTAGCCCGGTTATGTTTAAAAGGAGCATAAGCTCCCACTGTTTCTTGTTCTGGTTTCTTACTGAGTTGAGTGCTTGTTCGTTACTTCCAATAAAGCTGAATCACTTGCTGAATCACTCTAAGAGTCCTTTGTTAGTGCGATCTAACAGGTACCATTATCTTTATCTGAAATTACAACAAAAGTTTCTCAGCACATGCCCCAATGGAATACTGCACATTCTGCATTGTATTTAAGCAGAGGTACATAAGAGATATGTATATGTTGGGTCTGTGTATACTTATTTATTTATTTACAGAATTTTATTTACAGAATTTCTGCCTAATAAGGACATAAGAAGAGCCCTACTGGATCAGACCAGTGGTCCATCTAGCCCAGGCCAGGTGAACTCCTACAAGATAATGACTCATCCCTACCCCATCTTCCTGAGCAGATATAAATTACCCGCCTACCATTTTTCTTCTCACAGAAGGACTATTCTTCAGACAAAAATGCCACCAATGCTATAACTGATTGGGGCTATGCACAGTATCAAATTAATGCGAAAACAAGCTTTTAGAGGTCTTGGGTGATATTTTTCAATACAACTTCTCAAACCAAAAATACTTATTGCAGAAACTTTGTATCAGTCCTGTGGACAAACTGTACTTGTTCTTATAAAAGCAAAAAAGAGCATTAATGTAGGACCTATACCAAGTCTCTGGAAAACACTTGTCTCCTGGTAAATGATGTGTGAGAGCTACATGTGCTTCAGATTTCCTTCCCCCCCTCCCTTATCACTGGTTTCTTGTCTCTGCCCCTTCTCTCTGCTTTTTGCCTTGTCTCACACAGGCTCTGTCATATTTACAGGGAAGAGGAATTTTGCAAATCAGGCGGAGGGAGAGGAAAACTATCCACTACCAATTCAGTCCCCTATATTTTACCTGCTGAATTAAAATACAAGAAGATGAACTATCAAATCTAGGGCTTCATAATCCTCTTGACATAATAAAACTAAAACCATTTGAACTTCATCTTAACAACAGGAAAACATGTACTCCTTTCAATTTTGTTTGTATGTATCTTCTTTTGCCAGTTACATTTATTTTATGCAAATGTCATAAAGTGTGGAAGTGTGTCAGAAGGCAACACCCACTGCTCAGGCTCCACTGGACTGTTTTGGATTGCTAGCTATTGGGGGGAGGACGTGCAGATTTGTCCTCACAGAGGAGGGAGAGCTTGTACATGAATAAAACCTTCGACAACATATTAAAAGGAAGTGCTCCAGTGCTCCTATGTCCTAGTTCTCACTACAATGATTGTGATTGTTCTGCATCTGTCAGTACATGCATAACGCCATAACGCCATAGCAACATCAATGTTTGTTTTTATATAGTGTTGCAAATGAGTGATTACAGGGTTGTCTCCAAAGGCTCATTGAAGCCTGCCTGCAAATAGCATAGACCTGGTAGAATACTAATTATATCCATGATATGGTCTTGAAATGCATATTGCCAGCTGTATGGGTTCATAACCGGACCTTGTATGTAATGCTATGTTGCATCTTCCTCAGTGCATGCAGTTTTTCTTTGATTTAAACTTGAAGTTTATTTTATTTATTGAAATATTTACATTCCGCCTTTTCCTGTGGATTGAGGTGGCTTGGAAACCACAATTGAAAACATAAAAAACCCCAAAATAACATATCTTCCACCTCCAATAGTATGGCCTTCGCCTTGCATTACCTCCTAAACATTTCTAGAGATGGCACCCTTTCACCTATCCAGGGAATGCGAATGAATAAATGTTTTCATGCTTTGTATGTATTTGAACTTTGTTTTTTAACTCTTTCAAAATTGTTTGAATTATGCATGTTGAAAGAAAGGTTGATTTTAATGGTTTTATAATGTAATTATATCATGTATGGTTTACTTTTGTTAGCTGCCTTGGAGGCCCTTACAAGCAAGGAAAGGCGGGATACAAATGTTGTAAATAAATAAATAGCATAGGGATGGTTCAGACTGTTTGATAAATATGAAAGAAAAAATAATCAGTACTGTGAAGATTGTGTAATGTACACCCAACCCAGCGAGGGACTGGTTGCTATGACTCCTGACTATAAAAGATGCTGATAGCAGCAATATACTATCTAAATACAGGAAAATAAAAATAAGACAGGGAAATAATCTCCATATGGTTTTTTTCTGGATTACAGATGTCTTTGTAGAATAAGCCTCTATTTTAAAAGATTTGTTATGTAAAGTCCCTCTGTATTTCTTAAAGGTCAGTCATTGCTGCCAATAGGATCTTGACCCTGAACAAATATACAGTGCAATCCTATCATTGAGCTACTGATAAATCCTCATGATGGTGGATGCTGGCAGTGTAGATTTACATTACATTGCATAGTAATATTGTTGCTATGGCATACCACTATGCCAGTGGTATTCCAGTGGCCAAGAGCCAAAAATTGGTGTAATTTGGAGTTTCTCTCTCTCTTTCCCTTTTGCTTTTTACTTTTGCTTTTTACTTTTCTTGGTCCAAGAAAGTAAGAGAGGCACACATGAGCAACTACAGATGTAAGGATTGCTGTTTTTCTGCCTAGGGCTGTGATCAGATGTGCAGTTTGATCTGTTGCCATTGCTGTTCCCTTATGGATTTAATCAGACAGCAACATCTGTCTGTTGTGCCCCAGTCATCTGCATCCTGTTCCCTTACTGCATCTTTCTTTGTTAACCTGTGAAAGTTCAGTCCTGTTGGTCTGAGCTGGTTCCAAAATGTATTTCCTGTTGTCTGATCACTGTTGTGCATCCAAGCCATCAGGCAGGTCTGACTGGTCTCTTGTTTTCCACTAGTTAGTAATGTGTGCATAATTGCATATTCACCTCTTTCTCTCTCTCCCTCTCCCACAGGGGCTGATTAAAACTTAGTTTTCTTTATAAAAAGTTTCAAAAAAAGATGCCTCTGTACTTCAGCTTTTTCTGTGCTTTGGGGGAGGGGTTAATTGAAAAGTTTAGAGCGGGAGGACAGCAGTGAACTACATATCCCAGCAGGTTCTGCAGTGCTTGTGCACATGCTCAAAGGACAAATGCTTAAAAATGGCCGATGGCAACACTCCCAAGCTTCTGCATTTGATCGATCAAGGATGGGGTAAAAGCGCTTTGAAGAGTGATAAAAGGAGTGAGTCTGATCACAATTCTCTGCTACAAAATAGCCTGGATCCATTAGAAGTGGGGCAACAGTGGATCGAACAACACATATTCAACCAGTGCTGCATGAGCTGCACTGGCTTCTGGTGAAGCACCGGATCACGTTCAAGGTTTTGGTTCTGACCTTTAAGGCCCTTAACAGTCAGGGGCCTACATACCTTCGGGATTGCCTCTCTCAGTATGCCCCTGGAAGAGCATTGTGCTCAGGAAATAAGAACTTCCTGGGGGTCCCTGGCCTGAGAGAGATCTGGTGGAACTCTCTGCTGGAAGACATCCATGCCCTGCGGGAGTTATTACCTTTCTGCAGGGCATGTAAGGCAGAGATGTTCCACCAGGCACTTGGATGAGGACAGTGACGAGGGGATAGTATGACATTTGGAACTCTCATACATTGCTCCATCCTTTGCGACTTTTCCCCCAAGGAGTGTAGGGCAGCAAATTTTTCTTCCATCTGGTATATGTACTTTGTTTCTATAAATCAATCTGTTTTAAATTGTTTTAATGCTGTTTTAAACTAACAATTTTTGTTATCACTCTGTTGTAAGCCGCCCTGAGCCTTTCCTTTAGGGAAGGGCAGCTAGCAACTCTAATTAAATAAATAAATAAATAAGCAAACAAATAATGTCTGACCACAGCCCAACAAAAGTATATTTTAGCTATTTCTGAGAATCATAGAGTTGGAAGAGACCTCCAGGGTCATCTAGTCCAACCCCCTACACAATGCAGGAAATTCACAAATACTTCCCCCCACACCCCCTGCTCTATGCCCAGAAGGGGGGGCAGTGTCAGGTTCCACAGCCAACAATGGAGTACACGCTTATCAGAAAGGTTATACTTTATTGCAGAGCTATAGATGCATTCACACAGTCACTGTTAAGAATGGCAACGTTCCTACAAGCATAATGGGATATAGGGTATTCGTATGCATCCCCCCTTTCCATAAGCCAATTAGCCAGGCTCCTGCGTGCGGGAGAAGCATCCCCAGGCTGTTAAAGGCCGCAGCTGGGAACCGAAAGCGCTCCCACGGTTCCAGGCATCCCAGACACTACAACAGCAACCTGCAAGGTCATTGGTAAGCAAGCATTACAGAAGCAAAAGTAAAGAAGCAGCATCTGGCCCCAAGAGGAAGAGAATTAATCCCCCCCCCTCCCATCATGGCAGCATAGCTGACAGGCAGCCTTCCAGGATCCCTGGCCAAATTGGCCTGGAGAAAATTGCTTCCTTACCCCAAAGTGGTGATCAGCATTTCCCTGGGCATGTAAAAAAGGGCCACAAGAACTAAGCACTGAAGCAATGCTTCCTGCCCTACCTCTCACTAAGATCGGGGTCCCAAAACTGTCTAGCCCTCCCAGGCCCTAAAGAATCCAGGCTAGCTGTGATGAGGGCCAGGGCCTTTTCTGTGGCAGCCCCTAACTGGTGGAACAAGCTCCCAGATTACATCAGGGCCCTGCGGGACCTTTTACAGTTCCACAGGGCCTGTAAAATGGAGCTCTTCCATGAGGCTTTTGATTAGGGTGCCGCCTCCCAATACTGTAACCCTGCCCCTAACATCAGCACCAATTTAATAACCAACAGCCTGACAGGAACCCGGACAATGATGGTAGTGACCTTCTGGATATTGAGAGAATAAACTCATTATTTATTAACATCTATGTTTATTAGTATCTATGATCTATATGTTATGGTCTGATTTTAATTTCTCAGTTTTAACATATCTTGCTGTGTGTGTGTGTATTCTGTAAGCCGCCTTGGCGGGGAGGGCGGGGTACAAATTAAACAAACAAATAAATCTGCCTAAGTTCACAGAATCAGCATTGCTGTCAGATGGCCATCTAGCCTCTGTCTGAAAACCTCCAAAGAAGGAGAGCCCATCACCTCCTGAGGAAGCCTGTTCCACTCCACTGAGGAACTGTTCTAACTTTTAGGAAGTTCTTCCTAATGTTTATCTGAAAACTCTTTTGATTTAAGTTCAACACTTTGTTTCTGGTCTGACCTTCTGAAGCAACAGAAAACGACTCCACACCATCCTCTATATGACAGCCCTTCAGGTACTTGAAGGTGGTTATCATATCACCTCTCAGTCATCTCCTTTCCAGGCTAAATGTACCCAGCTCCTTCAGCCTTTTCTCATAGGACTTGGTCTCCAGACCCCTCACTATCTTTCTTGCACTCCTCTGGACACATTTCAGCTTGTCTATATTTTTCTTAAATTGTGGTGCCCAAAACTGAACGCAATATTCTAGATGAGGTCTAATCACGAGGACCGAATGGCATACATCCAAGTGTTCTGAAAGAACTCAAATGTCAACTTGTGGATCTTCTAGCTGCGTACAGAGTTGTGTAAATATCATGGGAACAGGAACAGTCAATGAGTAGTAGGATGGGAGGGGTTTTGAGTTTCATATATTGATTTGAATTAAGCAGCTAATTCTTTAGTTGGAGGCTTCTAGTCTTTTATATTACATTATGTCTTCATGATTTGTATGCCATTTTCTGTCTTTTACTGTTGACTCAGATGCACAGGTCAAAATACGTTGAATTTCCAGACCTTATTTCTCATAATAAATCTGTCTCTGCACTTGATTACTAGCTATATCTTGCATTTCATTTAGTTCAACTGCCGTTTTCTTCAAAAATTATATACATAAAAATATTAAGTTAATTGTTTTCCGCATTCCTTCATAAGGTTAGGAGGTACCAAGGATAATAGGATCACATATATATGGGCTTGAAGTGCTCAGGATTTTTATACAAATGAAGGAACTGCCAGCATCAGGGTTGCATATAACTGCTTTGCCCCCCCAGTCAGAATAAAGAGACAGACACCAATATGGATTTAACAAGGACCACTTTATTAATTATTTAATAACAACAAATACTAGCGAGGGGTTACCAGAAATGTACTGAGGAACATGACAGGTGTCAAACTCCTGACCACCTTCATTTCCTTCTGGGCAATGCACCTGCTCCGATCTCAAGCCACCGAAGGTAGCTTTTGACCAGCAGCGTGGCATGTTCAAGAGAACCCCTGACCCACCATCCCAGAAGCCACATAAGCCCGCTAAGATAGGCTGAGCCAGATTGTTCCAAGGAAGATCACCCCTTCCCAGCCTTTTGCAGCAAAGGCCCAAAAGCCATTCCTGGAGGACCCTTTATTTCCTTTATAACAATGTCCCGGTGCTCACCATTTCCATCCAGATTGCGCCCCCCCGCCACAGCAAAGGTCAAGCTTCTACTTAGGCCTTGGCCCCCACCATGCGATCCAGCACCACCAGGACCTCTCGCTTCAGATCTGAAAGAAAAATGTTGTTGCCCTTGTTAGAAAGGTGCACCCCATCCCCCCTATACATGTCAGGGAACTCAACCTGTATATCAGGGTGCAACAGAAAGATGCCCAAACTGCCCTCCATGGCATTCTTAAGCTGCTGGTTGGCATTCCACCTCGCCTGGTCCAAACACCTAGGATCTCCTAGGTTGCGCCACACCTGATGCGGTAACATCGCTGACGGGACCAGTTGCACCCCAGGCCAACGGTCTGCAATGCCAGCCAAATCCGCCTTGGCCTGAATGACTAGGGCCTTACCTTTCATGAGACCCAAGTCATTACCACCAAGGTGTATCAGGAGCAAATTAGGCGGAGGACCATGTCTCTCCCCAAACAGTAGCGGCATCAACTTAGGCCAGTGCATGCCTCTATGGCCAAGCCACTCGACCTATGACCGCTCACTGCATCCCAACTGGGATCCGATGGTCATTCTCTTGGCCTGGTGCATGGCCCAGAATACCATACTGTGGCCACACATAAGCACCCAGCTCCTCTGATGGCCACCAACAGCACCTGAAACAGAAACTAGGTTAACCATAACAGGACAAGAGCACCAAGTCTCAAAAACAGCATGCTCCATTCCCATTATAACAAAACTGAATGAGCAGCTCGGACTTTACAGGTCCGGACATACGTCTTGTAACGTGCTGACCGCCACCTGCCAATTCTTTGGATGTCAGGTCCCTGATATCTCGTAGCTGCAGCAATGGAAGCCGCTCCAATTTTGAAAGAGTAAGTTCCAAACTGGAAATTACCAAGGCCCAAAGCAACCAGAGCCCTCTTGGTAATTGACCAAAATTGAAACCTGGTCAAGGGCGATCCATCTTTGTGCATAAACAGGAGACCTGCACTACTCCCCCTCAATGCCAAATATGAACTGAGTGCCACAACCAGACACAGGTCAAAATCAAAACAAGGCCCCACTGAAATCATAGTGCCTGTGCCCAATTGGTCCATCTTAGAACGCCTAACTGTAATTTGTAGGCCATCCTCACTTACCCGGACATCCCCTATGCCTAACAAATAGCCCGACTTGTCCTGTCGGGATTCCCTCATGTCCCGAGGAGCACCATCCTCTTGGGCCCAGCCAGCCAGCATTTTCCAAATACGAAAATCCCAAGTGTCATCCCTGAAACCCCCGGCCTTACTTGCAAAGGCAAGGGCTGAAAGCTTGCCCCGGATGGAACGGACAGACAGACCCTTACCTTTCACAGACACACAGAATTGGATCAGATGTGACACTGGGATAGGCCAGAGCTGCTGAAGGCCCTCTTTCTGCCTAAAAGCCACAAACTGTTGGCTGACTCGCATATAAGCCAGGCGCATGTGGAGGCAAGAGCTAAGCCCATTGCCCTTTCGGCTTCAGCCCTCCAATCTGCCACAGGTCTTCAGGCATTCTTACCACTACTTGGTCAGAGTCCGAAGCCAACTGATGAAACCTCTCCATCTGGTTCTGAGACAGAGCATCAGTGACCCCATTATTGACTCCTGGCACATGCCTGGCCTTAAACAATATATTGTAGCGAAAGCATTGAAGGGTAAAAGCCCGGACAAGCGCCATTACCCCGGGGGACCTAGATGTTAAGGAGTTCATGACCTGTGCTGTTGCCATGTTATCACACCAAAAGTGAACTGTCTGGCTAGCCAGGTCATCAGCCCAGATGTACGCAGCTACCACTATGGGGAAAAATTCCAGAAACATCAGGTCCCACATCCACCCAGCATGAATCCACTCAGAAGGCCAGTCCTCAGCACACCAGTAACCCCTAAAGTAGACACCGAATCCCAAAGAGCCTGCTGCATCAGAGGTGACCTGCAGTTCAGCCTCAAGTTGGAGATCATTCCTCCAAAAGGACACCTCATTATATGAGGCCAAGAAGTCCCGCCAAACTAACAGGTCATCTCCAAACCCTTGGGTAACCCTGGTCCTATGATGTGGACGTTTTAAGCCTATCATCGAGTCACACAGTCTGCGCAGGTTTTTTTCTCTCCCTGGGGCAAAATTACACGCAAAATTAAGGTGCCCCATTAGCTTTTGCAACTCCTTGAGTGTCAATTTAGTTTTGGTACATGCTTCCTCCACTAACCGAAAAAGGTTAGCCAATTTATCCGGAGGCAAGCGTGAAACCGGCTGCACAGTGTCCAACTCAATGCCTGGAAAAGTTAAGACCTCACTAGAGCCTTTCATTTTCTCAGTGGCTAATGGAACTGCACGTTCCATAGCCATTTGCTCAAAAATGGACAATAACTGTGCGCAAATTCCAGATCCAGCAGGGCCGGCAAATAAAAAAATCATCCAAATAATGGACAGTACTGAACAAGCCCATGCGTGCACACAAAGCCCATTCCAAAAAAGTGTTGAACCTTTCAAATGCAGCGCAGGACACAGAGCATCCCATCGGGAGGGCCCTGTCCATATAGTACTGCCCATCAAAGGAGAAACCCAGAAGGACAAAGACATCTGGATGGACCAGCAGAAGACGAAAGGCCAACTTGATATCACATTTAGCCAACTCGGCCCCTCGCCCACAGCTACAGACCATACCAACCACCTCATCAAAATAAGTGTACCTAAATGAGCAGAGTTCACTAGTTATGGCGTCATTCGCTGAGCTGCCATGAGGATAAGACAAATGGTGAATGAGGCAATACTTCCCAGGTGCTTTTTTTTTGTACTACACCTAAGGGTGATACCCGCAGGTTAGGCACCGGAGGAAAGGGAAAAGGACCAACTACCCTGCCTTCCAAACATTCTTTCAGAATCTTGGCTCTAACCACCTGCTCCATGCCATGAACTGAGGGCAAATTAGGAGTTGAAAAAGAACATCTCTCACCCACATAGGGAATGTGAAAACCAAACGTGAACGCCTCCAACAAATACTGCCTATTGGCAAACATTGGGTAAAGGCACAGCAAGCGCTCCAACACAGGAACCTTAATTGGACTGGGTCCCTTTGTCAGGTAAGGTCTGACCGCCCCCCCTTCCTGACGTCTGCTACCTTTGCCATCCTTGCCTGCAGGCCTGGCTTTTGCTTTGGGGCAAGATGGAAAAGCATGGGGGCCGGCACGGAAGGAGCATTCATGCCGAAAGGGACAAGGTTTCCTACTGCAATTCCCATTTCAGGAAAACTTGTAACACAGGGAGTGCCTTTGGATTGCTTGGCCACCCGGGGAATGCAGAACTCCTGCATAGGCCACATTGGCTCTCTTCACAACATGCCCACTGTCACGATTGCTCTGGTGGGCCAGGCAGGGCACAGAAAATCCAAAAACACCGGCTGAGGTCAGGGCACCAGATAAGGCAGAGAAACAAGAGCAGAGTCCAAAATATCAGGTCAATACACAGTCTAAGGTTAACGGAGATTTGCAGTCAGAGTTTCAAAAGCTGAAAGCCGTTGTCAAGGGTCAGGTTACACAGTCCAAAGTCAGGGAGCCAGAGAAACGATGTCACGCAGTCCGAAGTCAGGAGCCAAGGGAGTCAAGAGAAAAACCAGGAAACAGGAACGCAGGATCCGAGGTGCAGCAATTCATCTATGCGATTAGTTGCTAGCACCAGTTGGGGATTCAAGAGAGACGCCTTAAAAGCCCGTTCCACTTGTTAACCAATTACTGGCTGCTCACAGAGTCCTGGCTCTGGTCAGTACTCTGAACTTAGAGGACACTGACCTCGCATGCATGCCTCTTTGTGCCGGGTTGCCATGTCCCATCACCTTTGTTCTCTCAAACGATTCACAGGTGGGGGGGGGGATCAGGAGGCGTGGTGCTCATGCTTGGCTCTGCAGGAGCAGCTCCAGGTGTAAACTCTCCTGGTAGCTGGTGCTCATCCTCTGCAGGACTTAGGTTTGGTACTTCCAGGGGTGCAGGGAGCTCATTCTCGGATGTTGAAGGTACAGAATCCCCGGGATCAGGGTCCCCTGGGTCAGGCTGCACAGTGGGCATGACGCCCACTGTCTGAATGCTCCCCAAGCATAGGCCTGGCAGGGGACATTGTCTGCATCCAGATATGCAGATGGATTATGTCCCAACGGAGTGCCGGGTACATAGCTGCCTTCATCCGGAAGCCCCTAGCATATTCCATCCAGGCAAAGTCCGAATAACCTTTATGGATTATATCCATATACTGGAGCAGCAATGAAGCCCTTTCTGGCCTTGTCCTAACAATCATCCCAGCATAAATTAAGAAGCCGGGGTACCAATTAGTGTAGATTTTGTCTACGCTACGACGCTTCAAGTGCTCCTTATCCCATTCATCCAATTTCTCCCTATCCTTCTTATCCAACTGCCTGTATAACAAGGAGAATACATCTACATAATCTACCCGCAGTATCTTCTCCCTGGTAGCCACAGTGAGGTGGTCACCTAACAGCATAGCTAGCTCCCCAGATGGCAACTCCTTTGCCGGCACCATCTCATAAGTCCGATTACCCGGATCTGGGGGAGCACATCCAGTCCACACCCCACCCTGCAACTGCAGACCTGGGCAGGATGGGGGATTCGTGCTTGCTGGGGTTGGTGAAGACCCACCAGCCAGTGACGTCAGTAAACCCTCACCAACTGGAGGATCCACCAAAGTGCCACCCAGTGTTTCCCCATCAGTCACAGGTTGAGCCTGGGCAACCCCAAATGAGCCGGATGGAACAGGCATACTGACCACCCTAGGCAGAGGTGCCCCTCCCGGCATGGACACAGGTGACCCAGCAGAAGTCTGCAAGTCCGCCGGACCCCATGGCCAAGTGATGTCCAGTGTTTGTGTTGCAATTGGCCTACCTGACACCTGTGATGGGGCACTTCGAATAGCCATCTGCTGTTCCTCGCCCCCACTGTCCGCCATGCCGACTTCCATCTGAGCCATTTGTGTTCCTTCGCTCACAGGTCCGATGGCCTGGCTTGAAGCACCTGCACACCAGCTTTCAATGACAGAAAGATGGTTCAGCACCTGAGATTGAAAGAGTTGCATGGAAGACATAGCCAGCTGTGCAGAGGGCGAAGGCCCATCCAGACGCTGCTCAGTGCCAGCTGTCCAGAATGGCCCCGCTAACCGGACTATCCTAGAATGCATCCAAGAGCGCAGATGAAATAGCACTGGTGGGTGCCCCAGGGACCACCACTAAATGTACATTGCCGGACGGTGTGAAAGGCACCAGAAACCCTGGGGATGAAACTATGCCTGGTGTAACCCCTGAAGGCCCTGAGTCATCACCCTGAACAGGTGCGGGGACCGGAACAGACCGCTTTGGAGGAGGCTGCCTGCCCTGAGCTGGAACCGCCCCAACCCATTTGGGGGTGGACTGTTTCCCTTTAGAAGCCCCGGCACCCTTCTTTGGAGCCATTACTAAAATGTCAGGCCAAAGCAAGTGTCCCCTGGGAGCAGCACTGCTCACACTCTCTCCCCCCCCACAAGCCTGATAAGATTAAATAAGACCACTATCAAACAGGCAGCAACCCAAAATGGCTGTCAATAAAACGGGGGAGGGTGATGTCTATATTGGCTGCCCCAAGAAGACCTAAAATCGCTGCCATCAAAGAAGTCTTAAAATGGCCGCCTGTAGAAAACTAAACAGGGCCAGAGGGAATGCTTCAAAATAGCCACCCTGTTCAAATAATTGCAAACGGCCGCTGACAGGAAAGGCCTAACAAAAGGGGGGGGCAGGCAAAACAAGTCTAAAATGGCTGCCATTCAAAACCCAATGGCTGCCGCTTCTTTCCCACCCAGCTATTGCCACCGCATCTCAAAAGCTGGCCGCCTATGAGCCAAAACCAGCCCAAATTGCCAGCTAAAAGGGGACCGGGAGAATTGGGGGGGGGGGATACAAGGGTTTTTTCAGCCTTACCATGCCGCACACCTAAATAGCATCCAGACCTGGGAAAGGGGAGGACACTACCCAGATATCCCCTCTCCAGCACCTGTGGCCAGCCGTCCCAGCAAGCCTCCCCAATTGCTCCCTGTCCTGTGCTTAGAGCAGTTGTGGCAATCAATGCACGCGTGATGTCAGATTATGCCACCCCGAATCAGGCTGCCACACTCCCCAGGCGCCCCTCAGCGTAAGCAAAATCACCGTGCCTCCGAGTCCCCTCTCTGTCGGGTCTCCTGTCACCCTGTCGCCTGCTGCCAAGTTGCCTGCCGCCAAAGCATGCCGCCGCCTCAAGCCCCGCTGACGCGCCACTGTTGCTTGGAAAGGCCAAAAAGCTAGCCGCAGGTTGAGCCTGTGCAGCCCCAAATGAGCTGGACGAAACAGGCATACTGACCACCCTAGGCAGAGGTGCCCCTCCCGGCATGGACACAGGTGACCCGGCAGAAGTCTGCAAGTCCGCCAGACCCCATGGCCTAGTGATGTCCAGTGTTTGTGTTGCAATTGGCCTATCTGACACCTGTGATGGGGCACTTTGAATAGCCATCTGCTTTTCCTCGCCCCCATTTTCCGCCATGCCGACTTCCATCTGAGCCGTTCGTGTTCCTTCGCTCACAGGTCCGATGGCCTGGCTTGAAGCACCTGCACACCAGCTTTCAATGACAGAAAGATGGTTCAGCACCTGAGATTGAAAGAGTTGCATGGAAGACATAGCCAGCTGTGAAGAGGGCGAAGGCCCATCCAGACGCTGCTCAGTGCCAGCTAATCTGTCCAGAATGGCCCCGCTAACAGGACTATCCCAGAATACATCCAAGAGCGCAGATGAAATAGCACTGGTGGGTGCCCCAGGGACCACCACTAAATGTACATTGCCAGACGGTGCGAAAGGCACCAGAAACCCTGGGGATGAAACTATGCCTGGTGTAACCCCTGAAGGCCCTGAGTCATCACCCTGAACAGGTGCGGGGACCGGAACAGACCGCTTTGGAGAAGGCTGCCTGCCCTGAGCTGGAACCACCCCAACCCATTTGGGGGCAGACTGTTTCCCTTTAGAAGCCCTGGCACCCTTCTTTGGAGCCATTCCTAAAATGTCAGGCCAAAGCAAGTGTCTCCTGGGAGCGGCACTGCTCACACTCTCCCCCCCACAAACCCGATAAGATTAAAGAAGACAACTATCAAACAGGCAGCAACCCAAAATGGCTGTCAATAGAACGGGGGAGGGTGATGTCTATATTGGCTGCCCCTAAAATGGCTGCCGTCAAAGAAGTCTTAAAATGGCCGCCTGTAGGGAACTAAACAGGGCCGGAGGGAATGCTTCAAAATGGCCACCCTGTTCAAATAATTGCAAACGGCCGCTGAGAGGAAAGGCCTAACAAAAAGGGGGGCAGGCAAAACAAGTCTAAAATGGCTGCCGTTAAAAACCCAATGGCTGCCGCTTCTTTCCCACCCAGCTATTGCCACCGCACCTCAAAAGCTGGCCACCTTTGAGCCAAAACCAGCCCAAATCGCCAGCTAAAGGGGGACCGGGAGAATTGGGGGGGGAATACAAGGGTTTTTGCAGCCTTACCGGGCCGCACACCTAAATAGCATCCAGACCTGGGAAAGGGGAGGACACTACCCAGATATCCCCTCTCCAGCACCTGTGGCCAGCCGTCCCAGCAAGCCTCCCCAGTTGCTCCCTGTCCTGTGCTTAGAGCAGTCGCGGCCCGTACTGCACGCGTGACGTCAAATTATGCCGCCCCGAATCAGGCTGCCACACTCTCCAGGCGTCCCTCACCACACCTCCGAGTACCCTCTCTGTTGGGTCTCCTGTCACCCCGTCGCCCGCTGCCAAGTTGCTTGCCACCGAAGCACGCCACAGCCTCAAGCCCCGCTGACATGCCACTGTTGCTTGGAAAGGCCAAAAAGCCTCAGGCAACAGCAGGCAGCGCAGTCCTCGAGCTCCGCAGTAACCGAGGTCGCCAACAGACTGGTAAGGTAGGGGGCAGGAGCCAGACCTAAATAGGCTGCCTCTGCCCCCTGTAGGTATCTTTAGTCTTCATGCCTCTCATGGAGGCAAATCAGCCCTCCCCCGCCAGTACAGGCTCAGCTGGGGGTTGGACTCACATTTGTTTTCCCAATACAAAAACTATACTGCCAATTTCCTCTTGATATTTTTATGGATCAGTAAATTAGTTACAAGACACAAAAAAGAGCCTTAAAAGAAAACAAAGCAAAAAAAAATCTTATTCATCACCCATCCACTGAATACTGCCTCTGTTTTTTCTCAGAACATAAGTTCAGTAGGTGGCTATTTTTTTTTGATATACAAGTCATCACTGATGCTTGTGTAGTGTCAGTTTGTGGCAGGATTACAAGACATTTCATGTTCAGCTACAATGAGCTTCAGCAGAATCAGTTGTTTTCTGAGCTTTAGCAGCAATTGGAGAGTTTCCAAATCATTGCCCAAATTTATATTCCATTGCTACGCAAAAATGTGTAGCTGAGGGGTCCTATCCTGATCTTCCATTTATACCAGTTAAATCATTTGACATTAGCTTTCATTGAGGTTCCATGAGAATCTACTTGTGTAGAGATTGAAAGAGCTGCATAGTCACATTTCTCGAGAACCTTTCCTAGAGAAGTTTCACGTGCTATTATGTATGTGCCGGTGACCTACTGCAACATGCTCTACATGTGGCTCCTTTTGAACAATTCTCAAAAAAATGATCTAAAATGCAACTGTCCTGTTGTTAACAGAGCTAGCCAGGGAGAGTGCATTACACATTTTGCTACATCTTCCCTGGGTCTCATTTATTTCTGACCTCAGATCAGTTTGAAGGTGTTGGACTTTATAGTGTAGCTGTAAACAGTTTGGAGCCAAGGTACTTCCACCTGATCTCTGGCACCTCCAGTTGAAAGGGTCAGGTATGTGAAAAACCTCTGAAGCATGACAAGTGGCTTTCCCTAACAGGATTGTTTTGGTGGAGATACTGAGACCACAGAATTCCCCTCCTTTGAGATTCACTGGAAACTATTTTAAACTGACCTTCCAAAAACTTCTCTTTTGATTGACTGTTTTAAATATGTGATTATATGTGGTTTTGTTTGGTGTTTTTTCTGCTGGCTTGAACATCTTTTAGATTTTTATTTAGAGTTATTAGTTATTTCGTGATAGCTTCATGCTTGGTTAAGTTTGTGATCTTTAATAAGCCACTTTGGGGGTGTTTGTAGACAAAAAAGCGGGATATAAACATTGTAATAAATAAAGTCTGTGCTTTATCTTCCACAGAATACATTATGTATAGTGACATGCCATTCAGGAAAATGTTTGTCCTTCTTATAACAAGCAAAACAGGTGATTATAGTAAACTGGCTGCACCTAAAAACAATCATTCTCTGCAGACACACACTGATTCTGCATTGGCTTTTCCCTTCGTTGTTTTACTAAACTAACATTGGAACAGAAATTCCCCTCTTCATTGCATGCTGCTTTCACTTCCTTTGAGCATTGGATTATATGGTAGCATCCACACTCCATGCCGCGTTCACTTCCTTTGGTCTACAGGCTTACAGTAATTTGTGGCCATTCAGGGGTGACTTTGCAGTCAGTACAGCATTGCTCCGAGGTATTTGAATGTGGTTTTGAGCTGCACTTTTTCCTTCCAGTTGAGAAAATGTGGAGCAAATGCTAGATGTAGAATCGCCCACAGTGTGGCAAGTGACAGGATAGACATTACAGCGATTACACATTACACCAACTCCGGTGACTCCACTGGATGTCCATCAGCTGTCAGGTTCAATTCAAGGTACTGACTCTCACATATTTATTCATTCATTCATTCATTCATTCATTCATTCATTCATTCAATTTATACCTTGCCATCCCCGCTGAAACAGGCTCAGGGCAGCTTACATAAAATACATATCATAACAATTAAATATTAGTTATCTTAAAGTTGTTAGCCGAACTGCTTTATCTACAACAGTTGGCAAATTTTAATCTGGGTCCTTGCCAGTGTATACCAAGGTCCAGTCCACCCCCAAGGATTTGCCAGTAAAAGAGTCGAGGCTGGTGTTTCCAAAACAATCTTTCTTTTACTTAAGAATATATAAATCACATAGAAACAATGCTGAAGCATTGCCAGCCTGTGGACCCACCTACCTGTTAGTCCGTCCCAAAACTAACCTTATTGGTTGCGTGTAATGAGGGGTGGCAACCTAAAGGGTTGGGCCAATATTGTAACTCTAGATCTAACTCAAAGAGTGGCATCTGGGCAAGTGTGAAGTTGGCATCAAGGAACCTCCTTGATGTGCAGATGAAGCTTGGCCATTCCCTGGTCATCAAAGATACATCTGGCAGAAAATGCTCATTCAGATGTAAAGCAGAGATGTGTAATACGTGTCTTTCAACAGTTCATCAATGGGGGCTGCTTTTCCCTAAGTTGTTGTTTCTGCTGACAATAATGGTGATTGGTGCTTTCTCCCTCAGGCTAGTAGCTGTGTATTTGAAACCTCATTAAGGTTTCAAGCAAGGTTCTAAGCAAGGCTTAGAACAGTCACTTTCTCTGTGTAATGTCACAACAGATGACTTGTTCAGCTTTCTTTAAGCCTATTGGTGTATTTGCACAGTCCATGTAGTGTTTGGCAGCAAATACAAATCCATAAAGCAAAATATCAGACTCATTCCTAACAAAGTGCTGGAACAATCAAGTAAAGTAAAATGCGAAAGCAGAGGTTTCAAAATTAAACAGTATTACTTAGGTGGCAGTCATGATGGTATACTCACACCAGCTCAGTTGATCAAATTATGTGTGTGGTGAGCACAGGCTGTAGGCCAGGGCACAGGGTGTTTAATGCACCACCTAGTTGAAAGCCTGGTGGAAAAGCTCCATCTTGCAGGCTTTGCAGAACTGTAAAAGGTCCTGCAGGGCCCTGATCTCCCCCTGGAGTTCATTCCACCAGTATGGAGCCACCACTGAGAAGACCCTGACCCTGGGTATCGCCAGCCTGGCATCTTTAGGGCCTGGGAGGGCCGGCCAGTTTTGGGCCCCTAAATGCAGTGCTCTCTGGGGAATGTATGGGGAAAGGCAGTCTCTTAGGTATGTCGGACCCTGACCATAAAGGGCTTTAAAGGTCAGAACCAGCGCCTTGAAGCAAATCCAATATGCTATTGGCAGCCAGTGCAGTGCTTTTAGCACAAGCTGGATGTGCTCCCACGTAGAGAGACCCATCAACAGCCTGGCTGCAGCATTCTGCACTAGCTGCAGCTTCCGGATTTGGGACAAGGGCAGCCCCATATAAAGAGCATTACAGTAGTCCTGTCTCAAGGTGACCATTGCATGGATCACTGTTGCCAATTCGTTGCATTTGAGGAAGAGAACCAACTGCCTAATCAGCCGAAGGTAATAAAAGGCTGACTTGGCAGTGGCTGCTACCTGGGCGTCCATTGTTAAAGAGGCATCCAGGAGCACTCCCAAACTCCTAACTTCCAGTGCTGGCACCAACTGCGCCCCATTGAAGGCCCTGCAGGGCCTTTGACCCTCATATCTGCAGAATCATCTCTTCTCCTATGTTCCACCATGACTTTGCTCATATGACAGGACCTTCTGGAGTGCCACTCTGCGATTGGGCAAGATGAACAACTACCTGTATACATGCTTTCTCTGTTGTAGTCCCCACCTTGTAGAATGGACTGCCTAAGGTGAACAGGAAGTCTCCCATGCTTTTGTCATTTCACAAACTGTGGAAAAGGGAGTTGTTCCAGATGGTTTTTCTATAAATGTTATAAGACTATACAAAAACATACAGGCTATAACAGGGATCCCCAACCCTTTCCAGCCTGTAGGCGCCTTTGGAATTCTGACATTGGATAGTGGGTGCAAACACAAAATAGTTGCCAGAAGAGGTGGAGCCAACCATAAAATGTCTATTATGAGAGGCAGGGCTAACCACAAAATGTCAGGGAGTAAGGTTATGCATAACTCTGATAGCAGCTCTTCTTTTTTTCTTTTTTTTTCATCCACCTAGGGGGAGGTTTTTATTGGGGGGGGGGGGTCAAACTACAAGACTACAACAGAAAATATAGGAAAGGGTACTACATCTAGGGAATAAAGTAAAAAGACTTACTAAAAACTTACTACAAACTTACTAAAAACCCAAGAGTAGGAGATCATACATCAGCTTAACACCATGCTATTTTCAAAAAGCTACAAATAATACAATGAACTTAGTCGGTTATGCTAGATTAATTCTCGTTTAACCATCCCTTTAACTGTTTAAATAAATTCCAGAGCATCCCGAAGTTATTTCAACATTTTTTCAGGCACAAATCAGAGTCCTTCAGCCCTTTCTTATCTTTTCTAACCTCAAGTTTATAAGGGCTTTTGGGGGCAGCTGCCCCCCTTTTCCGAAGGGGAGTCCTCATCTGAAGAACCCGAGCCCAACTCGCCATCAGATTTGCTTTCTTTTTCCTCCTCTTTTCCCTCTTTTGGTTCCCCAAGCTGTGTCCACAGAAATTAACGTGCTTTAAAAACAGAGTTTTCACCATCTTTTTTAGAGTGTCTGCCATTCAATGTTTTATTTTCAATAAATCTCTTTCTTCCCGGCTCTGCAAATCGCATTTGCTGTTTAAAAGCTCACGGAAATCTCCCACAACAGGCTTACACGCTTGTAAATAAAGTCTTTCAGAAGTATCCGTTTACAGCTGTCTCTCCCTCTCCCCCTCCCCTCATCCGTTTATGTAAACACATCAAAGAGGCACCCCCCTCCAATTGCTTAAGGGGTTTCAGGGGGGGGATTTGGTTTCAAGTATCCATTTACAATCTTTTCACTCTCTCCCCCCCTTCATTTATGTAAATGCATTGAGAGGCGTCCCTCTCTCAGCACGTTCCAATCACTCAAGAAGTTTTTCCTTTTTTTGGGGGGGATTTTCTCTTCTGAAGACAAATTGCTCATTTTCACTCACAGTTCGCTCCTTAACTCACAGTTCATTGGTGGTCTTTATGTTGACCACGCTCTTAACTGCTCCTCCACTAGATCTCCTGTGCTTGATCGGGTGGACACAGCTTCTGGCCTCGCTAAGAGGACACAGTCAGCGAGAGGGACCGTCAGGGCAGAGGGGAGCCTCCATCTCCCTGCAGTTAGCAGGAAAAGAGGCTCACCCTCAAAAGCCCTATGGCTTGGGAGTTCTCCCCGAACTCCTGTGGGGGTGCCGATCCTGTGGCACCTCTCCCCCTTGCTGCTGTGTGGTACGCTTTCCCAGAGAGCTGGGGAAGGCATCCGCCATCGTTGTGTCATAGACCCTGTCTCTTCTTTTTGTATCTTCATGCTTGCTTCAACCCGACTCACAGTTCGTTGTTGGCCATTCGGCCTCTCTCGTCATCATTTATTTCGCCCGATCTCCAACACTTGTCCTGGTCACCAGCACTCGTACCATGCGGTCACTCAGCAGCAGGACCTTCAAGGCAGAGGGGCGCCTCAATTCTTTGGCTTTCGGCCATGGAAGAGGTCGCCTGTCAAAAGCCCCCTGGCTGGGAGCCTTTTACCAAGGCTCCGAGGGGGTCACAACCCGTTGGACCCCCTCCCACATGCTGGCGTGCAGTTTACATCCCCAGGACATCCGGGAGATGTGTCTGCCTGCATGTCACCATAAACCGGAAGCCCCAGCTCTTCAATATTTCAAGCAGAAGCTCTGTTTAACAGGATGCCATTTAAAATTAACATATTGTTTAAAATATTTTCTTGCTACATCCAAAATAATTGTTTATATTGAGCTAACTAAGAAACCCTTATCTGGCAGTATATGTCTTCACTCTGCAGGCATCTAATGGGCTTATACAAAAAGAAAAGGAAAACATGCTTCTTCTCCTGTCTATCCCCTTTACATGAGCCCCTCTCTCAAGAGCACAGACATTTTTAATTTTCACTATTACTGTAACAATGACATTTGGTGCTGAAGAGCTAGTGAAAGCTCCTTGGACATGTGCACAGTAATCTTGCAAGTCAATTGTGTTTGTGTTATGTGCTGTCAAGTCACTTCTGACTTATCACACACACACAAAACCTTTATTGGCACTGAAAGCACAACTCTGACTTATGGTGACCCTATGAATTAATTACCTCCAAAATGTCTTATCATTAACAGCTTTGCTCAGGTCTTGGAAACTGAAGGCTGTGGCTTCCTTTATTGAGGAATTCCTTCATTATTATCCTTTATCTTTTCCTACCACCTCCAAATTTTCCCATCATCATTGTCTTTTCCAGTGAGTCTTTTTTGTAAAAATTCCTCTGTGTTTTCAAAATATCAGTCTGGTTTTTGAACAGGTGAAATACTTTACATAAAGTTGCATTATGCCATAAACATCAAAAACTCAAAAAGCCACCTGGACCCATCCACTTTCTAAAAGTACTTGGTGCACCATGGATGCTGTGTTGGAGACTCCTGAGCTGTAAGAATAGTCTCCATAGAAGAAAAAATGGTCTATTAAGAATTGCATGTAAGCATATTGTCCTTAATGCAACTAATATTGGATATATCCATGTTCCATTGAAAATAATGAGGCTTGAATCAGTCATTAAGTAACTTAAGATCTATTTCTTTCAGTGGAACATATGAATAATTTCAACTGAATAAGGCCATTGTGTAAAACAGTCTTGGTTTGTCTTGTAGAGAGAGGACAATAGATGAAGATCTCAGAATTTCACTAATGATAACATTAGACACAAGTTTAGGGATTTTAGAGACTAAGAGAGAAGTCCTAAGTAGCTCTTCTCAGAGGTGTTGTATTGAATGGGGTTTACTGCATAGAATGTGTTCTTTGGATTGTAGCGTAAGACATGCTGGTGGGCTGACCACAGTCACAAAGAAAGCCCTTATTAAACTCAATTTAAAAATTCCAAGAGCCATTGTTCTAATAAACACTGTCTTAGAATGAAAGCTACATAACAGTGGTCTTTCTTTTGGCTGTTATACAGGCTGATGGCGAAGATTGAGTTTTTCTTTTTGATCTTTGTGTGATAAATACTCATCCCTAAAGCAATAGCCACATGAGGTCACTGTTGTTCATATGTGAATTACAAGTTAAAACTTTGATATGAGTTGATTTCTGCTAGAATGTGATTATTTACAACAATAAAGGATATTTCCACTGCCAAAAACTGGCATGCATTCACATTAATAATTAAACTCTTAAAATTTATATAGGGTACATTTGTAGCCTGACTATCCTTAAATTATTTTAGGATTTTTTTCGAGAAAAGATAACTGAATTATTATGCTGATTATTTTTTTTGTGAACAAATATGACGTGGATTGATGGTTCCATCTCAGCTTTATTTGTAGTGTCTCTGTGGCTGTGGTCACACACATTAAATAATCCACTTTCAATGCACTCTCCAACTGGATTTTGCCAGTTCACACAGTAAAATCCAGTTGGAAAGTGCACTAAAATTGGGTTGAAAGTGGATTATTTAGTGTGTGACTGCAACCTGTGATTTGTATGGTTATAGCAGCTCATGAAAGTACCTTTGATGAGGCTCTGCACCCATGCATATTCAAGCTGTTATATGTATCGCTACCATGGGAAGGCTCTCATTCATAGAACTGTCCTGCCTTTTACAAAACTGTAGACGCAAACTTGTTATCAAGCTCTCATTGTCCTAGAGGCAATTACATGGACATTGCTGCATTTATGAGTTGGCCCATAGAGTCGTAGGACTGAATGAGAGCATAAGGTCCATACAAAGGCCTTCAGAAAGAGGAGGATTTTTCAGACATTAGGTCCCCAACAGATTAAAAACCAAACTATGCATATTACTCAGTCATATGTTGTTTCCTCCCCCTATAATTTTGTTTAATTAAATGCAGTTGTGAAGGTTACAATTCAAAGCAGAAAACTGGAGCTGTGTGGATGAGCTTCTTATCTGTTTCCATTTTCAATTATTTCTGCTCCCATAAGAGTAAAGAAACTGCAAAGTTTTCAGCTTTAAAAAGAGAAAAGGATGGTTGAGAAGCCCTTCTCCCACTCCTCCTTAATAGTTTAATTTTTGCTGCATACTGTTGGCTCTTCAACAAACAAAAAAATCTTCAAGGGAGAATTATGTGTTATTTAGATCTAACCTAGAGGAGGACAGGTAGCAAAGCATATGATATCTCCTGGTATCTCCACTTAAGGGTTTTGAGCA